>NW_015387066.1:4021-7094 GCF_001527695.2 Protobothrops mucrosquamatus | reverse complement strand
ATTGAATTGTCCCATACCAAGTTGTCCCATGACGAGTTGGCCACAGCTGGAGTGAGTTGGCCAGGGAGAGTCAGCCACAGCGAATTTATCTAGAGTAGACCCAGTTCAGGGTGGCCACATCCTAGAATGTCTCAGGATAGAACTTTTAAGGAAGAAAGTTATAGCTTTAATCTGACAAGATCCTGCCCATTAGGTGAAAACAAATAAAGGATTGGACTCAATTGGATTCCGCTGTGTCGTCTTTGGGCTTGGGCCTGACACATATGATAGAAATGTTGTGTAGAAATATATAAATGCTAGGAAAGATAAATAGAAAATACAGGTTATGCCTCTGACAAAAATACTTGATTTCATGTATGCACAAGTGTGTTAATTATTTACAGAAGGTTTAACTGAATTGAGTACTATTTTAATGCATGCCACCTAGAATTGAATTTAGACTGATCCTATAGGCAGGTTTGATAGAGTGTTTGTGTTTAACAGAAGGCTCCATTTATGTATGTTTCTATTGTTTTCACACAGCTAAATATGTTGCTGTTTTTGTCACAATAATTTTTGCTTACTGCTTATTTAAATTATCAATCTTTAATTCTCAGTCATCTTTGAAGTTGGAATTCTAACTGATTGGAATACATGAGTTGGGAGCAAGAAAAGAAAGCTAGCACATATTTTTAAATTTGATTGACAAAATGAACTCCAACTGATATGTAAACAAACTAGGACATGTATTACTAACAAAGAAAAATGGTTTTATCTATTATTTATCGATCTCCAAGGCTTCTGTACCTCTTTGAATTGGCTTATATTATTATATTATTTAATGTTTTATCGTTCAATATGCATACAAGGGGAACAAATATAATAAGTACTTTTTTCTGTACTTATGTGAGGACATAAGATAGAGAGATATTCCACAGATAAATCTGAAACAACAATGGAAAACTTGTTTTTTTAACTAACCACATTTCATCTAAATAACCAATCACCTAAGGCCCCATACTGACATTGTCATGCAATGATCTTGCCTTATAGCTTTCTGCCACTATTTTAATCTGATATAATAAAAAATTTACTGAGGGGCAAATTAATCTAGATCAGACTTCTGCAACCTGGATACCACCAGACAATGCCCAGAATTCCAAGTCAAAATGGCTGATCTAGACAATTTATTTTTGCTGGAGAAGCATCAGTCCTGAAACATTCGATTAAACAAGGTACATGATATGAGGCACTGTGGGGAATGTTAAGATATTTAAATTTAGTAGCTGGGGCAGGGTAGTTGCTCAATGAACCACACACACACAGTTATAGTTGATTGGTTGGGCAGTGCTGGCTCCTGTGTGAGGCAACCTGTGCTGTGATTGGTTGCAGTGGGTTTGGTGGGGGAAGTTTCCCTTTTTCCCCGCCTTTTTCTTCTGTGTGCTCTGTATACTCTGTGATTTACCTCATGATGCTCCTGTTTGCCTGAGTATCTCATGTCCTGTAAATGTAGATGGAAAATATATTTATTTCTATAAAACTGCAAGTTCATGTCAGCATCTCTGACTTTATTTGGACACCTGCTGCGCAATTCCCTGACAGGGAGATTGTATGAGGACGACACCTGTAATATGGAAGCCATACAAGGTGCTTCTCTGCCTGTTCTGCAGATCGGGCATGTACTGTATTTCAAATGCATTTCTGAGATTTCTTTCTTAGCTTGTCAAACATAGTGCTTTTCAGATCACACTGAGCTCTTCCAGTTGAAAATTATGTTTCGAGAAGACTGCAATTTATTTACTACTTGAGATGTTCTGTATTTGTGAGGAGAATCTCTAACATAAGTGATGTTTCCCTTTTAAATTCAAGTGTCTTTGGTTCTTTTGCCCAGTCTCACATTTTTAATTATTCATTTATTTATGCATACTCTTCTTGTCAGCAGTTCACAACCATTTTTTTCCACTTTAAGATCTTTATAAGACTACCCAGGCCTAACTCTTCCTCTCCTCTCCCCTCCCCTCCCCTGTCTTTTAGCTCACTGCTTATTCTTTTAGCTGATTTTAACCACCATAGCTCTACTATATTTTTCAAATTGTTCTGCCTTTTTAGGTGCTATCAGATAATCTGATTCTTATTTGATTACTAGCTTTTAGTCCATTCCTCTTTTAGTTTGTGCTTAATATTACACTCAGTCTAAGTCAGCGGTTTTCAACCTATGGGTCGCGACCCCATTTGGGGTCGATCGACCATTTCACGGGGGTCGCCAAGCAAGGCTGTCCACCATTTTTTCCCCCTTTTCCGGCGGGTGCCTTACCTCCCTTGAGCTGGGCCAGCTGGTGGTCGGCCTGCTCCGTCTCTGTCGCTTGCCAGCTACGCCTCGGCCGGCTCAGGGGGTGGAACCATGCATGCACGGCGCTCCTGGGCAGGGAAAGTCCTTGACTTACGACCGGTTTAGTCCTCGACTTACGACCGGTTTAGTGCTCGACTTACGACCGGTTTAGTCCTCGACTTACGACCGGTTGGGGGTCGCGGCATTAAAAAGGTTGAGAACCACTGGTCTAAGAAACAATGTTGAGGTAATATTACTGTATGCTTTGCCACAATTTCTTATTTAACCTTTTCAAATTCTTGATTCCACATTATCTCCTTTACTTAACTGCTATCACCTGGTTTTTCATCACTTAGCTTCCCTGTATCATCAAATCATTTTTCACTTAAATATATATATATATTGTATTTTGAATATATGCATGCATTCTATACATAATTTAAATGTATGCAAGAATAGGGCTCACAACAATTCATATGACAGACAGCTGAGCATATATTGTAGCAGAAACTTATATTAAAGAAGAAACAGGTGAGAATGTTATAAGGTAGAATTTGTTGAAATTCTTTATTTATTTATTTATTTATTTATTTATTTATTGGATTTTTACCCCGCCCTTCTCCTTGCGGACTCAGGGCGGCTAACAGGCTGATAAAAACAAATACAAAAAATACCAAAATACTATCATTAAAACATAATTAAAAAGAAATATTAGATTGGCCTTTGTTATTTTAAAATTATATTTAAAACCCCGCTAAAAATTAC
>NW_015387066.1:0-3863 GCF_001527695.2 Protobothrops mucrosquamatus | reverse complement strand
TTTATTGGATTTTTACCCCGCCCTTCTCCTTGCGGACTCAGGGCGGCTAACAGGCTGATAAAAACAAATACAAAAAATACCAAAATACTATCATTAAAACATAATTAAAAAGAAATATTAGATTGGCCTTTGTTATTTTAAAATTATATTTAAAACCCCGCTAAAAATTACCCCTTAGGCCAGTCCTGCTAGTTGAAATTATTCTGCTTAATTCCATAAACCAATCCCAGACTTGTGAAATCTTTCATTTTCTGGCACTAATAATTTGCAATAATAGCTGCACAATTTAATGATCAGCAAATCAATATTAGTCTCTCAGCTTGCTTTTTCCCAGCACTGTTATCAGGTATAGTTAGTGGCATCGACCAAGAACGCAGTATCAGTATTTAAATCAACAAAACTGGCAAAAGAGAAGAGTCATGAAAGAACTCTGTGTTGCTCTGCTATAGCTTCCATAAGCATGTGCCAAGCAATTTATTCATTACCTATTCAATATCTGTTTCCTCTGAGGTCATACTGTAGTAGTACACAGCCAGCCTTACTGATCTCAAAATTTTAAGCAGTAGTTTGGGAGAAGACCACCAGGAAGCTACAGCTGTATATTATATTGGGAAATTTAAAAAATAGAATAAACTCCCTTCCCCCCCCCCCCGCCGAAAACCCCCAGAAATGGACAATAACAATTTAACTTTCTGGATTGGGAGACTCTTCTCACAGTTGCTCATCCCTTATTTCTTGCTTGGACTATTGAAATGTGCTGTGTATAGAGCTACCTTTGAAGATATTTGAAGATATTCAGAAGCACCATGTTTGACCTTAATTGTCCCAAGAGTTCCTCTAACTGAATTTCATCTGATGTTCCATTCACTTGTGGCACTCAGCTCCTTAGTAAACAAAGAGGCTGATTTAGCTTTTTTCTGTTTGTGTGAGAGAAAGATGTTTAATAAGTTGGTTGTCTTGGTATTCAGTAGTCAGCTAAGACTTCAGAAGTAATTCTGACAGATGAAATAGGAATCTTTTGACTATTTGTAGTAGAGAGGAATGAGAGTGCCCTCTCAGGTAACTGAGTCTTCTTAGCTGGTCTTCCATTCTTGCAGAAGTTTGTAGTGGCATCCAATCTCAAGCCATGGAGCATTCTATCCCTGACTGTAGGTTCTCTACTTCTCTACTTTCAGAGCCGCTATCTCCATTTGAATAGAAAATCAGATCTAGTATGTGTTCAGTTGCATTTATGGTGACATATATCAGCCATGAAAAGTCCATGGTCATCCATGGTTGATATGATAACCTGAGATATTCCTCAATGAACAACTTTAGTGTGGGCATTGAAATCTCCGGGCACAGAAGCCTAAGGAATCCAGTGCCACAATTGTTGAGTACCCCTACTGGCTAAGGAATAGAGACTATTAATACACTAACATTAATACACTAACATTATTCGGGCCATCAAAGGAGGATTGTACAGTGTTCTAGATTCAAGGTGGAAATAGTGATTTGGAGCACTTATGAGCAAACATAAAGCACATGTCGACAATTTCTTAAAACATATATTTTTTCTAGAATCAGACACTTTAAGGATTTGCTAATTGATACTATGTGTTTATCTTGCATATTTTGACTGATGTTTCACACTGAATCCAGATTACTGCACAACCCCAATCCCAAATTAGCAGCATCCATTCAAAATTGAAAAGTGAAATATCTGGACAGAATTCCTATAGACTATGGCAACTCTGCTTACCTATTCCCTAATCCTAGTCTGCTTTCCCACTTAAAGGTATGCTAAATACAGCTCTGAGCAATGGACTGTCCATTCTTCTCTCAGCCAGATCTCTGTAAAACTTTGCAATCAAATCCCAGATAATAAATACTTTACAAACTACTAACTGGGCTTTGGACTTCTAGTCACCTTCTCCTTTAACCCTTTTCATTAATAGGCCATTTAATCTTCCTACCATTTCAAATATTAGTCTCAAGCAGTTTTTAAAATATTTTTTGTTTATTATTATTTTCTCTGTTACATGTTTCTCCATCCTTCTGAAGCCACTCTGGTTACCCACATTCCTAATCTAACAAACCCAACATAAGGAATATGATATCTTCTTTTGGGAAATACAGTAGTGGCCAAAATTGTGGAAACCTTTTGGGAAAAGTGTATTTTTGAGGTTTGATGGCTAATAATACCACTTTTTTTGAAGTAGTACCATAAAATTATATATCAATGGAAAGATAATTTAATCAAGAATGTAATGCAACAAAGTTTGTTCAATTATCTGTACTGTATTCTATGAAAAGTTATAGCCAAATAACCAGGAAAAGGAAGCACAACTTGCTTAGGTTGATATCAGGTAGCTTTCCTTCATCTGATTGTAGCCAATGAGCATGAGTGTTTAGAGAGCCAATCATCTTGTTTTGGCAATGAGCCAATCAGATCACAGTAGGATTCAGTTATTGATGTCATGTATTGAAGCTGAGAGGAGGACATTTGTCAGTGTGTTATGTGATCGTTATCAAGTTGGTTGGATTTTTTTGTGTTCTTTCATTTAGTGAGCTTGTAAAACATAATAAAATTAAAGTAATGGTGCAAAGAGTTGACTCTTTCCGATGTAAAATAGTATTATTAAGTGAACAAGGCTATAGTTATAAAGAAATTAGAAGAAAAATTGGTGGAAACTTAACCAAAGGTGGCATTTCTACTGTACACTTTTCCCAAAAGGTTTCCACAATTTTGGCCACTACTTATAATGTAAAAAGCCAAGGAGGTTGTAAGCCACTAGAAAGATTATGAGATGATGAAATGATGTAGAGCAGGGGTGTCAAACTGCCGGCCCACGGGCCGGTTGCATCATATAGAGGCCGCGCCCACACCAGCTCCGGCAATGCAAAAAAAGTTGCAATACGTCACGACACATCGTGTGACGTGGCGAGTTTGACACCCATGATGTAGAGGATACTAGCACTCACTATTTGGCCACCTAGGACTTAAGCATTGTTCTGAGTTCCAACAGGAAGAATTTCACTGAAATTCCCTTTCCTGCTCAAAGAAATGCAAACGCGACATTTCTTGCATCAAACTGAGTTAAAACTGTTTGGAGAACTGAATTAACAATAGTATTATTTTTTAACAGAAAATTTAAACAAGTTGAAAAAAAATAAGCAATGATTTCAAGTAGAACAATTAGCAGATAGGAAATAAAAGTAAATACAATTACTTTCTATTCATATTTCTGGATATGTGTAGAAGACAATATTCCACCCTGCCACATACCTCTATTTTAAATTAATATAACATAGGTAAAACTTTGCTATTATGTTTATATACTGGTGCCTTAGCATTAAAAATTATCAGATCTTGTAAATTCAATATTCTATTTTCCAGCTGGCCAACATAAATTATGATCATACTATGCAGACATGTCAAACTCGCAACGTCACATGACGTCGCACGACGTATCGGAGTTTTTTTCCCCATTGCCGGCAATGGGGTGGGCGTGGTTTCCTGGTGACGCATCCGGCCTGTGGGCCGGCAGTTTGACACCCCTGACCTAATGTGTAATAGGCATAGATAGACCTGATTTAGAAAGACAAGTGATTCTCATATCAATAATATCTCAATAGGGTGGTCTCTATTTGCAATTTTTCTTCCTCTACCTTCTATATTTTGTTTGTTCTTTTCTCACGATTTGTCCTTTTGGTCACTAATCCCTATTCCATTTATTTCAGTTGTTGTGAGTAAAGGCAAAGAAGTGCTCAGTTTATGAATTCCAGTGGCAAATAAATTTGTAAAAATAAATAAATTAAAACATCTCAACTGCTGTTTATTGTGGGAAGAATAAATCTAATTTACGGCCAATGTGGATTTA
>NW_015387065.1:188129-246546 GCF_001527695.2 Protobothrops mucrosquamatus | reverse complement strand
GTCTGACTGTTGTGTGTCTGTTTGCACACGTCTGCTTCGTTTTGCCAGCAGCCCCAGCAAAAGTGTGATCTGTGCAGGGACACACAGGGTCATCCAAGGAAAGTCTTCAGAAGGGGTTGTTCCCTGGCTTCCAGAGGTCAAAGCTGTATTCCAAGGATCACAGCTGCTTTGTTCACACTTGCTTGCATGTTGGTTTGTTTTTTTTTACTACAATATTGTCTTCTTGGAACCTAATATTCGTCGGGTATAACTTAAGGGGAAGGTCTGGATTAGTCCAATGTTCTGTTCACACAATGGCCATTTAGTACCTTTGGAAGTCATAAAACGCAACCTGAAGGCAGTTGGCCAACTCCGAAGAGAAAGTCTAGTTGATGCTTCTTAAAGCAATCTACATCCTCCTTCGTTTATGCCAAGAAGCACTTATGAGATGAGTAAACCCATGTTTCTACCTGTAATGCTTGAGGTATCAAATGCATTTTATTTAGCCCCTGCATTATCCTTCCCAATCATGTAGGATTTGCTGCACCTTTGAGTCTCTTCTCTGATATAATCCAACTTTCTCACATTTTCTTCATGGAAAATTCCCAGGCATTCCTGATTTAAATATATGCTGATTGGGCAGAGTTATAACTCTTGGTAGTTGAAAGCCAGGCATCTGGTAGCCTCTGGTTTGACTAGCACATTTTATTAAAAGGCAGAAGCTGTTGAGTGCTGCAGGAGTTCACTTCTTTGGGTGCCCGTAGTGGCTATGGCTGACAACAACTCCTGCCTTTTGAAACAATCTGTGTTACCAGATTCCTTCCCATTTTTGCTATCCCAGTTTAACGTACGTCTCCTACAAACTCTCAATAGTGGAAATGGTTTCATGTTGGAGAACCTGTTGAACAGCTTCTCCTTTGCAAAACCTCTCCGTTGACATCAGAGCTGGGGGCCAGGTGAGCTGGAAGAGGGATTGGTGGCAGCAAGAAATCCACCATAGTTTCCCCCCCCCCCCAGAGGCTCTTTTTAACATGTATTTAAACAACTGGGAATAATCACACACTTTTGTACAGGTAAGTTATGCATTTAGTTTCCAGGTTTTTTTTTTTAAAGGATAAATGGAAACAGCAGCGCCTTGCCAATTTCTGCATTAATTGATGACTCTGTTCCCTGCATAAGCTTTTTTCAAAACCACAGTGTGACACTGAAGTGCTTGGTCCAACGTTTCAAAAAAAGGTGTTTAGTAAACCATAATGGGGTAAGTAAAAAATAAATAAATAACCTTCCTCAAGTGGCTGGCTGTGTCTTTGCAAGCAGTCTGCCTTGCACACATCTGCTTCGTTTTGCCAGCAGTCCCAGCCAAAGTGTGATCTGTGCAGGGACACACAGAGTCACCCAAGGAAAATGCTCAGAAAGGGCTGGCCCCTGCCTTCCAGAGGACACAGCTGTATTCCAAGGATCACAACTCTTTTGTTCATATCCTTTCCTCTGCAAAAAGGCCCTTTTAAGTGCCCGGTATAGGTAGTCCTTGACTTAGGATCGCAATTGAGGCCAAAATTTCTGTTGCTGAATGAGACATTTGTTAAGTGGATTTGGCCCCATTTTACGACTTTCTTGCCACAGTTGTTAAGAATCACTGCCCTTGTTAAATTAACAACACAGTTGTTAAGTCAATCTGGTTTCCCCATTGACTTGGCTTGTCAGAAAGTCGCAAAAGAGGATCACAGGAACCCGGGACACTGCAACCGTCATAAATACAAGTCAGTTGCCAAGCACTGAATTTTGATCACATGACCACGGGGATGTTGTAATGGTTGCAAGTGCAAAAACCAGTCATAAATCCCTTTTTTCAGTGCTGTTGTAACTCTGAACAATCACTACATAAATTGTTGTAAGTCAAGGACTACCTGCACCATTTTGTCCTGCAATCTAATTTTATTTACAAGATTTATATCCTGCCTTTATTTGGTGCAACTCAAGGCAGCGCTACGCAATAGGCATAATGATCCCCCCTATTCTTGTTTCCCTACAACAACAACAACTTTGTGAAGTGGGTTGGGCTGAGAGAGAATGAGTGGTTGAAAGTCACCCAGCCAGCTTTCAGGCCTAAGGGAAGAGTAGAACCCCTCCTAGTTTCTCATTCAGCACTTTTAGCTCTTCACCAAACTGGCTTTCCATGGTATTTATACAAGTGTGTTAATTAAAGAGCAATTCTGCTTGGAAAAAAAGAATCCTGACTGTGACACTCTGAAACGTAAGGAGATGATATGGTAGATCAGGGAGTCCAACGAATCTGGCTTCCCCCATGGACTTTGCTTGTCAGAGGTTGGCTGGAAATGATGATCGCAAATGATGATCACATGACCCAAGTTGCTGCAACCGACGCACTTACGATTTTTCTTGCCACAGTTGTTAAGTGAATCTGGCTTCCCCGATGATTTTGCTTGTCAGACGGTCACAAAAGGCAACCACATGACCCCAGGACACGTCAACTGTCAAAAATACATGTGTTGAAAGAAAAATCTTCATCAGGGTCCAGTCCAAGCCGGGAATAAACAAACACGGAGACTGCTTTAGAAAGAAGGTTGTAGTTTATTGAAGAGGAGAGCCAGACAGAAAGATGGCTCTGGAAAAAACTGACCACATGGAGCAGAGTGGTGGGCTTTTATACCTTCTGGGGCTCTTGAGGTTGTTTCCTGTTCCTGTTTGAGGCTTTGTATTTCCTGTGCCATGTACTTTGACCTGAGTTTGAGTGTGCCTTTTTGGTATTGATGGGTTAATCCTATTATGTCCTGTCTTAGAGTTTGGGTGGGGTATGTAGATTTTAAGGGTCTTTGTCTCCCTAATTTCTTCAGTTTCTAGCTGGAAGGCTCCAACTTTTCTGAAAGGATTATTGAATTTGCATTTCTAAAAACTGGCCTCTGCCAATGGGCTAGGCTGGTTTCTGGGGGCTGGTTTCTGTCTTGTTTTAAGGTCTTCTCCATTATTCCTTTGGGGAAATCTATTCTGCCTTTTTAATATTTCCCAAAATATTTCTTTCTCTGAATTCTTCCCACACATGATAGTTACCAAGTGCCTGAACTTTGACCAACTTTGACCTGGGATAGTCATAAGTGTGAGGAACAGTCTTAAAACATTTTGTTTGAAGTACTGTTGTAATTTTAAATGCTCACTAAACAAATGGTTGTAAGTTGAGGACTACCTGCATATGCTCTACCTGATGAACTAAAATAGGGTGTTGCTAGTTCCGTACAAATGCAGAGGTGTGATTCCCTTTGGGTAGGAAGGAAATAGGTAGGTCATGTGTTACACCACCTCCAGCAGTGAAATTAGTTGGCTTTCAGCTGGTCCAACTGGAAAAACTCTTGAAATTCCATAGAACTGAGAAGCCTCCATCTTATCATCTTGACTCTCCAGAGGAAAAGGCCACCCTCCAGTTGTTTGCATTGTTGAGCTGTGGTTTTTCCACTATAAATACCCATGTGTGGTTAGAAAGAGAAGAAAAAAAAGAATTAAAAAACAAACAAACAAAAACAGCTCACTCTCCTACCAGTGGGAGAGAAATCATAGCCCGGGGACAAGACCTGTAATTAAAGTCTTTCTCCTATGAAAGGAATAACCAGTTGAACTTCCAAATGACAGCATACCGAAAAGGCTATTATCAGCTTCTCACGTAATGGAATTTTTTGCAGCAACAGGGAAGAAGAAATGCTTCAAATTACCTGAATTCTAGAGAATGGGACTTTTCCTCCATCCGGATTACGTTGCCTTGGCAGCTTTTTAAAGTGTTCTTAGGCAAGACCTATATCCAGATTCAACATTTCTAGTTCTCGTCTTTAAACATCTGGTCCATTTCCAGCATCTGGGTCTCTAATCCTAAACCTGACACCGAACCAAGTAGATTGGGTCAACAGCTTATCTGACTGAACATCCCAATTCCTTCAACAGCCAACTTATCGATATCAGAAATCCAGAAAAAGGGAATGGAAGCATCAGTTTGTTCCTTGGCTGCTGCTCCATCACCTTCTGAGTCTGATTCAAAGTGCTGGTTGTTAACTTATAAAGCACTACAGATAGGCCTCGACTAATAACCATTTGTTGAGTGTCCGTTCAAAGTCACAACAGCACTGAAAAAAGTGAACGTATGACCGTTTTTCACACGACCGTTGCCGCATGCGCATGGTCACGTGATCAGAATTTGGATGCTTGGCAATTGGTTCATATTGATGACGGTCGCAGTGTCCCGGGGGGGGGGAACAAAAGGATCCCCTTTTGTGATCTTCTGACAAGCAAAGTCAATGGGGAAGCCAGATTCACTTAACAACTGTGTTACTAACTTAATAACTGCAGTGATTCGCTTAACAACTTTGGCAAGAAAGTTGGTAAAATGGGGTAAAATTCATTTAATAACTGTCTTGCTTAACAGCAGAAATTGCGGGCTCGATAAATTGAGGACTACTCGTTCAAGGCATAGGGGCCTGAGGGACCACCAGCCTCCCATAGCATCTGCCCAACTGTTTTGATCCTGCACTGTTGATGTGCTCCGAATTCCTTTGATTAAAGGCTGTCATCTAATAATAATAATAATAGTAAAGTTGGAAGGGACCTTGGAGGTCATCTAGTCCAACCCCCTGCTCAGGCAGGAAACCCTATATCATTTCGGACAAATTGCTGTCCAGTCTCTTCTTAAAAACTTCCAGTGTTGGAGCCTTCACCGCTTCTGGAGGCAGGTGCTTCCACTGGTTAATTGTTCTAACTGTCAGGAAGTTTCTCCTTAGTTCTAGGTTGCTTCTCTCCTTGATCAGTTTCCACCCGTTGCTTCTTGTCCTGCCTTCTGACGCTTTGGAGAATAGCTTGACTCCCTCTTCTTTGGGGCAGCCCCTGAGAGATTGGAAGACTGCTATCATGTCCCCCCTCATCCTTCTCTTCATTAAACTGGACATACCCAATTCCAGCAGCCTTTCCTTATATGTTTCAGCCTCCAGTCCCCTGATCATCTTTGTTGCTCTTCTCTGTCTTCTCTGAAGCTCTTCCTGCCCTCTGGAATGGGGTTCCCCCAGAGATCTGGATGACCCCCTCCCCTGCTGATTTTTAGAAGAGCCTTGATGACCTGGCTGTTTGCCCAGGAGGGGGAGTGAGACACCCCCCCACTTCATTGCACTTGCCAGCTTTTACCTTTTATTGGTTTTATTGTAATTTCTTAGACTGTTGCCAGCTTCCCGAGTTGCTGTTGTTATTTGCTCAGGGGCATTATGACTTTGACATTGCCAATCCCACAAGTTCTGTCCTCTCCGTTGGTTTGCTAGTGTTCCAGTAAGCTTTTCCTGCTGTTAATTGAGATTCAGTGGCACAATGACTTTGAGAAGGTAGCTACTTCCACCTCATTCCTGCACCAGGCAGGTTATTTGGCAAAAAAAAAAAAAAAGCAAAAAGAACACATTCTTTGCATACAGGCAGGGAAGCTGTTTGCAAAAAAAGAAGAAGAAAAAAGTATCGAAGGATATTGTATCCAGAAAAGATTGCAATAGTACAGGTGGGCTTTGGGGGAAGGGGAAACGGTCCCCAAAACTGCAGAGCAGTGCAGAAATGGGAAATGGATGGATATATGTTTAAAAAATGGATATATGTTTGGGGGAAAAAAAACATATCTCCATCTCTTTGGTTTAAGGCAGACAAAGATTTCATGTCAAGCTATTTTTCCATCTATCTATCTATCTATCTATCTATCTATCTATCTATCTATCTATCTATCTATCTATCTATCTATCTATCTATCTATCTATCTCTATCTCTATCTCTATCTATCTATCTATCTATCTATCTATCTATCTATCTACCTATCTATCTATCTATCTATCTATCAAAATTTGGATTGCTAACAAAGAATTAAGGGAGAACTGGAATAGCCATTTCGAAATATATATATATATGTTCGAAGTCAGTCAATAGACGTGAGCACCAGGGAATAAATAATTTAATAATAATAATTTAAAAATAAAAGTTCTTAAGAATATTAAAAACCTTTAAAATACATAGAAATCAATAAAAGTGCCTAGCTTTCGTCGGCATCCGCCGACATCTTCTATTGACTGACTTTGAACATGGATATACCCGGGGATCACATTTTTAAAGTAATTTCGGATATATATATATATATATAGGGAGTTCAGACAGATCAGTCTGATTGTGAACACCTTGACATTTTCAACTGCATACTGCAGTTTTACTCTTTTTACAGTATCTCTTGCCTTGCCGCCCCCAACTAGGGGCATAGAGCAGGCTCAAGTCGCAACTGCGAAATATTGTATATCCAAATTTCTTTTTTTCTGACAAAGAGTAANCCAGGTTCGAATCCCATAAAGGGTATGGCTAACTGATGAAGGCAAAAAAGCCAGAAATGGTCCATCTTAGTCTCCCAATTTAATTCTTTACTCTTTGTCAGAAAAAAAGAAATTTGGATATATATATATATATATATATATATATATATATATATATATATATATATATATATATATATATATATATATATATATATTTGTAGTGATATTTATTATTTGCATCCCTTTTCCATTAATGTTCCTGGCAACATGCCTGGAAGAAGGAATGAACAATAGCAGCCAAATCATTTCTGAGTTCATTGATTTCAACAGAGCTAAGCGGAGTTCAGTCAAGGCACTTTGGCTTCTGTCGAGCACAGATGAGGTTACAAAGAATTTTCCTTGGCAGGCTGCAGCTCCCAATGCAGGTTAAAAATCAAATATTTTACACCATATGCATAACAGGGTCACTTTGAAACCTTGCACCTGGTATTTGCACAGCAGCTTAGCCTTGGTTAGCTTGTTGGCTACTTTATCGGAGTATGCTGTGTGAAATTAGAAAATGGGTTTATTGGATCACCAAGCACACGGACTAAACCCAAAAGTGTTTTAGAACATATTTACTCCAAGTGTGAGTGCTATTTAATGCTGGGTAACCTATTGAAGATAGGAAAGCTAAAACAGATGAAACTCTAAATGGGTCTTCTGGTTGGACAGAATTATTGTCATTTTATTCTTTCCTCTCCCTTTTCAATCCTTCTTAATTTCCGCTGCCTGTACATTTTCAGATTAAAGAAGGAGGATTTCGTGAGCTGCTCCTTCAGCAAAACTTAAAGAATAATAATAAGGTGGAACGATGTATAAAGAAGTTAAGAGAGCTTAATAACATTCATGCACCCAAGCTGGTTCTTGCCACAATTAATTACCTCAGTGAATCAACGGGAGGCCAGAAGTCAGATTCATCTCAAGCAGAAAGTACACTGCAGTGAATAATTATCCCCAAGGATGTCACAGAGCATGTATCTAAGTGATCACTGCTAACCTCAGAGCAAATTAAATGGATTCCTAGGGTGCTCAGCACAGCTGTGGGCTGGAGAGAGATGGGGTCAGCCCCTGAATTCTTGCTTACAATACATACATACATACATACATGCATACATACATACATACATACATATATACATACATAATATTAAATAATAAAGGAGAGAATGGGAACACCATTCAGCTTTTCCCTTTGGACTTTGGTCCTTCACATTCTGAAAACTGCTAGTACTTTAACCGGGTGATGTTAAAACGGGCGCACAGTTCAGATGTCAACGCTGCAAATACTGTATATTCTTGCTTTGACAATGTGCAGAACTGTCTGGTATATATATAGTTAAACCAGCAACTAGGAAAGAGGGAGGAGCGTAAGGATAGCCCAGGAGAAAGAAACCAGAAGTAAATCACATCTTTCAAGTTTGATTGGAAGATGTGAACCATGACCCTACAATAAGGGAGTGGACAATGTCTGGAATGCTAGGCGTAAGGGAAGAGAAGCAGTTCTAAGCATTCCTCCATGCCGTGCTGATGTACTTTAACATTAATAAAAGCTTTTAGGAGAAAACATGCCTGAAAGTCCTTTTAAGTGTTTCGTTACTCAGACACATGACATCAACTGGACCTGCTGACCTATGGTCATTATACAGTAGTCTTTATTTTACAACCATTCATTTGGTGACTGTTCAAAGTTACCACGGACTTATGACCGTCGATTGCACTGAACGACTGTTGCAACACCTCTGTGGTCACGTGATCAAAACTCGGATGCTTGGCCACTGGTTCATATTTATGACAGTTGCAGTGTCTTGAAGTCATATGATCCTATTTTGTAATCTTCTGAGAAGCAAAGTCAATGGGGAAGCCAGATTCACTTAACAATGATGTTACTAACTTAACTGCAGTGATTCACTTAATAACTGGGGCAAGAAAGGTCATAAACTGGGGCAAAAGTCACTGAAGAAGTGTCTTGCTCAGCAACAGAAATTTTGGGCTCAATTGTGGTCATAAGTCAAGGCTACCTGTACGTTTTTTCTCCTTCCAGTGATTTCGGACAATGGATGCCTGGGAACGCCCGACAAATGCTTATTCTTTAAGGAGCAGTTCAAGCCTGCAAAATTTATTTTAAGTAGGCATCACCAATAAGAGCCAAGAATAACCACTTGTACTGATCATCTCTTGCTTGCTTTTTCTCTCCTTTCTCTTTTTCTTAGTCTGGATCTTAAACGCTGCCAAAATGTGAATAAAGTCATTGCTGGAAATCTTTTAATAGAAAAGATCAATTGTATTGACCAACGAGGAAAAATAATGTATAGTGAATTCCAAGACTGGAGGAATACACGCCCAGAGCTTTGGAAGAGTCCAGATCGCTATTTAAGAATCATTGTTCATTTTTTGGCAGGGGTTTGCTCTCCAAGCTTTTGTCAATTTTGTTACCACACTAGGTAACACCATCAGCAGGATTTTCTTGTCCTATTCCTCTTTAGCTTATATATGTCTTGTGTGCCATTGTGGTCAGTTGGTCGTGTGATCGGTTGTTTTTTTGGAGCTATATTTAAATTCTGAGCAGCTGATTGGCTTTCTTGTTGATTGGTCGTTCAAATGGTCTAGTTCAGGGGTAGACAACCTTGGCTCTTTTATGATTCGTGGTCTTCAACTCCCAGAATTCCTGAGCCAGCATGGGGAAAACTTTGGCCCCTTCATGACTCGTGGACTTCCAGAATTCCTGAGCCAGCATGAGGGAAACTTTGGCCCCTTCATGACTCGTGGACTTCAACTCCCAGAATTCCTGAGCCAGCATGGCTCAGCTTGGAAACCTCTCCCTTTCCCCTCAACATGGCTGACTTAGGAATTCTGGGAGTTGAAATCCACAAGTCATCAAAGAGCCAAGGTTGCCTACCCCTGGTCTAGTTTCTTACATATTCATATGCTGGATCTAAATCAATATGCTTGTTAATTGCTCCTTTGGTAGAACATACCAGGCTTCAATAAATTCACGTATGTGGCGGCTGTTTGCATGTCCAATATTTTTGTTCCTTCCCAATGGAACTGATGTCATTCATTGTCAATGTGGCTTGAGATCAGGGGTTTTGGTGGTGCCATTTAACTGCTAGTCAATATTCATGAACCCTTGTTTTCAATTGCCTTCTTGTTGTCCCCCATGGAACTGATTACAATTATTTCAATTGATTCTGTATACTATGTTGCTGTTGTCTTCCTTCTTCCAACTGACCACTCTAGCACACAAGACATATATAAACTGAAGAGGAATAGGGTAAGAAAATCCTGCTGCTGATGTCACCTAGTCTGGTAACAAAACGTTCAGAAACTAAGATTGAAACAAGCTTGGAGAGCAAGCCACTGCCAAAATATAAAACCCGAGCTACAATTATTTTCTATTACTTCAAAATCATCCTTCACGTTTTCTCCCTCTGTCGTCCTCCCCAAATCTGAAGGAGCTGCTGTTTTTCCAGAAGGATGAAGACACCTAAGGATCTCAGACGTGGAAGCCTGGAAAATAAAGACGTGAATCTGGTCCACAGCACAGTGGGATGGCGTGCTAAATCAACCCCCTGTCCTGATCCGAGATGCCTTCTTGATGAGTGCAATGAGGGATAATGAACATTTGACGCTGCCATGGGAGAAGAAAACAACGGTGTAATAAGTGGCTCCCTTCTTGGGCACTTCAGACCGGAGAAAAGCATTAAGTGTTGCTCTGGTTGCAAACACCACTGTGTAACTGTCTGGCTTGATTGTTGTCTGCAGACAATAAACCATCATGTGACCTTCCTTAATGAGCTCCTTGGTATGTGACAATTGCAGGCTAGTCATTCTCCTTCAAGCAGGCAGCTCATCTCCCGCACAGCCCAGCTGATACTTGCCCCCCTTTTTTTAAAAAAAAAACTGCTTGCTTTTTGCTCAGAGCTGTTATCCTTCCCTTTCAAGCCTGCAAAATTCACCTGGAATTTTATTTATTTATTAAATGTGTATGCCACCCATTTCTCCTACAAAGCGACTCTGGGCAGTTCACAGATTACAAAAGAGAACTGGGAAAATAATTGAAGTATTAGAACGATATAAATTAAAAAAATTTAAACTGTAGAAAAAAACAGAAGCAATGAAGCTTCCTAGATGAGAAGCGAAGCGTCTTCAAGGAAAAACAGAGAAAGTCCAATAGCCTTTGAGACAACCATGACTTCAATGACTGACATTTATACAAAAAACAGAACTAAGAGATGGACGAGGCGGGGATGAGGTCTTCTTACTCCATCAACTGCCTCCAATGGTGAGTGCTTCCCTCAGGGCCCCAAGAAGCCAGCAAAACCAAATGTTAATACTCTTCCAGAATGCCAAAAAGGGGGGGCAGTTCTCACCTCCAGTGGTAGAATGTTCCACAGGAATGGAGCCACAGCAGAAAAGACTCTTCTCCTTGACCCCACCCACTGAAATTCCTTAATAGATGGAACAAGTAACAGTAGTAGCTCAAACTCAACCTTCTATCCAGGAAACCAAGCCTCCTTAGAGAATTTTTTATGTTCTCTCAAGTCTGGTCACCAAATTTGGCACTCTTGGTTAGCAGTCATAGCTCCACCTCTGGCAAGGTCCTACTGGCAGTGGAAGGATCAAAGGCATCCAAGACAGCAGCCATAGCCATGCAAGTCAAGCTGCCATCTTGTTTTTTTTTTACATTCCCCCTTTGCTATGGATGTTCATGCAGAAGGCCTTGCACAAGATCCCTCTGGGGCACGTACAGGCATGCACATCGTCTTCCATCCCCTTCAGTTCTTCCTGGCACCATGTCTGGTGCAAAGAATCAGTGTTAAGTTCCAGGTAAGCTTATTTATTGCTCATGCTTTTGCCCAAGAATCTAGTCAACTAATGGTCAGCACTGAATTGGAGCTAGATAAGAATTAATGGAATTCAAGAGGGGTTGGACTTAGACTGCTTGTGGGAATGTAAGGATTCCAGGCTGATGACTCTCTTGACTCCATCCCCTGTCCCTCTACTCACCACTTTATTTTATTATTTTACCGTTTAAGAAGGTTTGGGGCTTTTAAAGCAGGAATCCTTGTGCATCCAAATTTTTCCAAGTTTTTCTATTATAACAAAATCCCCTATTGATACAATAATCATGCTCTTTCCGGTCACAGTCTAGTAACATTGGGCACTGAGGCCAGATTTAGTGGTCAAACCAAGTTTTGAAACCTCTGGGGCATCACAGAAAACTAACCTGGCTGATCCCTCTAAAGGCTACTGCTAGCTTCTCAAACAGAGTCACAGAGATTAAAATGTCCACTCAATTACACACACTGTACCAAGCACACTTACACCTGGGGGTCACACCAAAGGCCCTCTGCCATGAAATCTTCAAACCTTTGTCTATCCAAATAAGAAAAAGAAGTATCATTTCTGTGTGCCATTCTTGGATAGTCTGATATAAGTCCCAGAAATGCATTCAGATTGTCCAAGAGCTACCACTTCTGGATTGCAAAACTCTAGAAAAATCACTAAACGGCAGCAATTTTTAATAAAACAAAAAAATCAAAATCTCTCTTTGCTTCCATCTATAAAGGGATATCAACTTACTTTTAAGAATTAAATTTTAATTATTAAATACAGCCCCCCTTTAAATTGATAAATAAATAGTTGACTGGGAACAAACAATAAAACAGTGTATTCCAAAATCATATTTTAATGAGATTCGTTTTTCTTAGCTTTGCATAATCCATAACATTTGGGTGTACCTCTGAGCGACTCTCATTTTTAAGTCCCTACTTATTTTGAGTCAATATTTCCTCCTGATGGCAGCAACTGTAGAAAATACTGACACTGTGTTTTGTCTAAGCAGGCTGAAAGCAAGTTTTACTGGCAATCTGCCTTTGTGTGTGCAAAATTTGTGGCCCAGGGGCATCTGTAAGGGATCAAAAAAGTGAAGATGACAGCTGAGACTCTGGGATCAAAGACCTGCCACTTTGACATATGTTCCATGCAATGCACATTTAAAGGGGGTGCTTGTCTTTGAATATGCTGTCACAGTTGCCATATTTACTTTTTTTACACACACACATACACACGCACATGCAACCCGTGGATGTCCCTAGAACAACACATGCAGACACTTATTTGCAGTGGCCATTTCTGCTGTAAGCACTCAGTCCATTTTCAATCAATTTCACAACTGCTTTGTGTATCAAACTGTTCTATCCAATCTCAGTTTTGTAATGCTGATAGAAAACTCCTGTAACATATAGCAAAGCTTTCCATCTTCAAACAGAACTACAGTACCAGATCTGTCAATTCTCGGTTCAAAGAAATAAGGAGAAAAGTTGAATTATTCCATCTAGCACAAGGACAGTTTAGACCAGGGGTAGGCAACCTTGGCTCTTTTATGACTTGTGGACTTCAATTCCCAGAATCCTTGAGCCAGCTATAGCTAGCTCAGGGATTCTGGGAATTGAAGTCCACGAGTCATAAAAGAGCCAAGGTTGCCTACCCCTGGTTTAGACCTTCAGTGTGTGTTTTATGAGCAACACAATCCTCGTAGCAATGAAATATGTTGTTTATGTGGATCCATCCAACATGTGCTCGACTATTGTTAGAGTTTCCCCAAAACCGATTCCCTGAATCAGTTGGAAAACTATTGCTAACAATGATCTTAGATTGATCTTAATTGGATGTAGATAGGGCATTTTTCAAAATTTTACAAAACCCCAGTTTGGAGCAGCAAAATGCAACAAACTATTGTTTGTCTGCAACTACCATTCTTCAATTCAGCTTCTTTCTTTATCCAAATAATAGAAGCCAGTGCCATCAAGATTTTCCCCCCTGTGTATTGAGAGTCTTTCCATTCTATGGCAGAAAGATAGACCTTCTCTGTTGGCAGAGATGAAATTTCAGTCTGTTTGCTTTCTTTCTGACATCCCAGCTGGTGATGATAAGAATACGAACAACTTCCGGCTGCTTTATTATAGCATTAGATCTGTGTTACAGCTGTTTGTTGTAAGAGCTCTACAAGTCTTTCTTCTTCTTCTTCTTCTTCTTCTTCTTCTTCTTCTTCTTCTTCTTCTTCTTCTTTTTCTTCTTTTTCTTCTTCTTCTTCTTCTTCTTCTTCTTCTTCTTCTTCTTCTTCTTCTTCTTCTTCTTCTTCTTCCTTTTTTCTTTGGTGTCATGATTCAAGATCACAAATCAAGGGGTAGGTATTGGTAAAAGAGTGAACAACCTCTCTTAGAATCAGAAGAGAAAGTCTTCTAGAAGGCGATTTGAAGCTTTTGGTTGTCTCAGGTGAGAAAGATTGCAAGTTGGCTTGTCGGGAATGATCAACAGAGTGTTCTCCCAGACAAGGTGCCTAAGTCACTTAGGGAATAAGCCAATGACTGACCTCCTACACCATCAAGTCAGAAACTGTGGTTTCATAAACCACAATGCCTTGGTTTACATCAGCCACAAAGCCAAAATAAAACCTTACAATGGCTCAGTATGACATATGAACCCAGCCTTTGAGTCTCATAACCAAACTCTAACACGAACCAAAGATTATTGCAACTTACGATCATCTGAATAGCAATTGCATTTAGCCCATGCCTTTTACTTTGGGGGACGTGGTACTCTTAAATGCCTTCTAGCTAGTTGGTTTTGAGGGTCTGCTATTTTAGTCAACGTGTAACTGGGAGTCTCTTGTGTCTTTAAAACTGGGATATAGGATATTGATAAAGAATATTTGTAGCTTAGGGTTGAAATGAGGGGTCCTTGGTGCTCTCTGAGCACCAGAAGTAATGGTACTGATGATGTTACCTAGTTTGGGCAATGAAACACCTGCAAGTAAACAACCAAGCTCAGAGAGCACCAAGGTCTTGGTAGACTAGCAATGAAGGACTTGGAAGAGAAAATTGGATGTTGTGACAAGCCTAAGCTGCTTCTTTAGTCAAGTTAGATCAACTCCCTTAACTTTCTTTTTTTACTGAAATAGCTTTTAACAGAATAACAAGAGTTGGAAGGGACCTTGAAGGTCTTCTAGTCCAACCCCCTGCTCAAGCAGGAAACCCTATACCATTTCAGGCCAATAGTTGTCCTCAAATAACTGGCTGGAATAATAATAACCAAATAAAGTACTGATGATGTTACCTACCTTGGGTTATGAAACGTCTGCAGGGAAACAATCAAACGCAGAGAGCCCCAGATAGGATATTGCTTTTTCTCATCTACCAGTTCTGCTTCCATCCTTCCTCCAATGAAATGTGGTTTAGCTGGTATCCTGCTGGTTCACAGAAGAGTAGGCATTCAATCATACCTAGGAAAATATATGGAGGAAATTGACTTTTCATGTGATTATGAGGTTTCCAATGGGGAGTAATTGTCTATGTGTGCTTCAGCAGCAGAGGATTGGAAATGTGTTTTTCAAAGATTTTTATGGAGAACAAGCAGCTCTCCATGGACTCCATGGAATCACTTGTTTTAACATCTGCCTGTTGCCTCCAAGTTCTCATTTTCTTCTGAGTGTTATTATAATTTGTCAAGTTGTGTTCAGTTGCAAAAGGGTTGAAAACCCGCTGCTGTCCAAGAAAAGCACATGTTGGAAGTGAGAAACTTACACACAACAGCTCTGCCCCTTCTTGATATGCTGCTACTTTGGGCTCAGGTTGCATTAGGAGTGTGCAATTTCCACAAGCACTTTTCCTATAGAATGAAGTGATCATCAACACTATTACAGATTTATTTTTTTTATCATACAGGTTGCCTGCTGTCAGACAAAGGGGATTCTTTTGAAATAGGTCCAGAAACTCCAACAGATACAAGAAACGGAGGTCCACCTATTAACAGATGTGGCTCAACTTAAAACATCTTACTGTTCTTCTAAATCCAAGGTCTTCCCAGGACTGATCTGGACATTGCCCTAAATCAGGGGTCCCCAAACTTGGTAACATTAAGACTTGTGGACTTCAACTCCCAGAATTCCCCAACCAGCATGGGAGTTGAAGTCCACAAGTCTTAAAGTTACCAAGTCTTAAAGACCCCTGCCCTAAATCATAGGTTTCTTTAATTATGCCAGCTTACTAGGACAAAGCAAACAATTTCCGGTGTCAAATGCCAAGTTTCAAATTGCAATGACCACATGTGATAGCATCCTGATAGTATATAACCTTGTGTTATGTTTATAGTTGGCTTTCTAGGATAGCTTATCCGGAAACCCAGACAATTGTATTAAAGAGGGACACTTCATGCTGATCAGGACCCCTTGGCAAAGTTCCTAGGCTTCTTGGGAGAAAGGGAATGACCACCAGACTAATTCAAGTCAGAAGTCTAACTGACATCTTGTCATCTATTGATTTGATTTCTGCCCAAACAGCATTCAATCCAGCGAGTAAAAATGGCAACTAATATAGGACCTGTGGTCTAAATCCAAGCAGTATATCTTTTTTCATTAACTCCAGAATGTTTTTCGACACCAGCCTTGCTAAACAATTAGGAATTGAGCATGACTCTGCTGGATCAGTATCTGTTCCATTTCCTCCTTTCTTCTCAACCAAAGTGTCTCTGCAAATACGCAATGGATGGGACATTTGCCACTTTCTCCCCCCCCCCCATCTTTACTTTTGGAGATGATTTCCCTCCCACCCCTCCAATCGTGGTTCTTTTCCTGTTATTTCTGGACCAAAGAAAAGACAAGCCAGTCAAAATTATTCTCCCTACCTGAAGACTATATAAGCCTCTTGGCTTTTGTTCCTGCCAAAACTACAGATGAGCTAAACCATAGATCTAGGTTAAGCAAGAATCCTGACTCTTATGAGTGAAAGACTCTTATATTATTGGTTTTATTCTTGCAACCTTCTGTTACAGTGTAATTTGCTTTGATCTACTTGTCCCTCCATCCTGAACGAGTGGGTTGACCTGTATTTCTTTGCCCTATTAAGCAACTGTTCTTCTGTAGCTTGGAAATATTACCTGGATTTATCTAGCCATACGGAAGCCAAAGTGATTGGAAGGTAGAAATGTCATTTAATTCCCAGGAACTAAGTATCTTTTAGAGCAGGCTTATAGATTATACTAAGCTGTGGTTCGTTGAGCCAAGATTTATTGAACATGTTGCAATTGACTGGGTTTATGCAATATACTAAACACATTGTCAGAGCATGCACAATCTTATTGCGCTGAAGTAACCCAGGAGCAAATACAGTAAATAGTGGTTTGTATTAAATGGTGGTTTATGTAACAATATCTACAAATATACTAGAAACAAAATACATACACATGGTAATACAGCAAACTCCAATATACAGCAATGACAGCAACAAACAGGAAAAGAGAGAGAGAGAACACAGCAGCAAAAGTTTCCCTTTTATACTCAGGCTCTTAAAGGGATACACACACCTGCTGAGTCATTCCTATTATTGCATCATCCACCTTACATTGCATTACATCATTACATAAGCTGTTTAGCTATTAAATTATTATCCTGACACATATCTTCCCAACCTGGACAATGTCCAGATGTGTGGACTTCAGCTTCCAGAATTTCTTCACCAGAATGGCTGGTTCACAGAAATATTAAGCTAAAACTAAACTATATTATACCTTAGCCTTCTGTAACAACCAGGCTATAGACTTGGAAACATACTTATCCTAGGTTTAGAGCAGGGGTGCCGGCCATGGGCCGGATGCATTATGGCAAAACTGCGCCCACCCCATTGCCAGCAATGGAAAAAAAGTCACAATACATCGCAACACGTCACGTGACATTGCGTATTTGACTCCCCTGGTTTAGAGGGAAGGAAATAGTTGGTCTTGACATTTCAGTCCTATGGGGAACAAATGATATGATCACCCCTTTTTCCTTACAACCTTATTTGCCTCTGGCTGTTGGATAACAACTAGAGAGCTTTGCTAAAGTAGGAAAGAAGAGTGGTTTAGTCCCTCAGATCTGCTTTTCCTGACATTGCTTTCCCCACAACCAGGGAAGGATGGACAGAGAAATCTTAATGTCCCTTTCGACTTTAGACATCATGTGATATGTCTGATAACCAATTCTCAACAGACACCTCATATTTGAACCACCGCTGAGCAAACAACTCACCAAATATTAAACCCTGCATTTCCTCCAGTATGGCTGTAGGGTTCACTGAACACTAGACAAGCAGAGAAAACCAAACTGTGCATGGGTCCTCGCTGTTTAAAGATGGGAAGTTATCAGAGTCAGCTTTTATAGCTAGCTCATCTGATTTACAACTATTGATTTTACATTTTAAATGGAAGAAAGGCACTACGGTACAGCGTGCCAGAAAAAGAACTGCAGTCTTGGCTCAGCGACCCCTTTTAACCATCTACTTCCTCTACCCAATCATTGGTCAAGTGTGATAGATATCAGCTAAGGAATTCCTAGTGGGGAACTATTTTTGGATGAGAGAAGGACAGGACATCATTTCTGCTGCTTTCCTTTCTGTTGTGTTTTAAGAGCTGTATAGCCAACAAAAATTCAAGTGATTCCATCGGAGGGACGGGAGAAGTTAGGAGTTTCGATACACCCTGAAATCCAAACCAAGTTTGAGCATTGACTGTACTTTCACAAAGCGTTAAGCCCTCATGTGGTTTTGACAGTGAGAAGCTAAGCATAGTGGCTTGCAAATCATGATTTATAGCTTAGCACTTTCTGGCTTATCTAGTTATGGTTTATTTAATAAGTTTTGTTGACCCAAGCCCTACCTTAGTGCAACGTGTCAACTCTTAAGAGAAAAACAAGTCCCACAGAATTGCACTGTATTACGAGTCTAATCTCGCCAGACAAATACTTAGCAGGATTCTGCATATTTGGTCTAGGAACTTGGTTTTTTTTCTTTCTCTTCAGTGCTGGAACTGAGGTGATGAAAGCAAAATGGTAATAAAAAAGGGGGGGTCTTTGAGGACTTGCAACATGCTTTTCTTTGGCTATGACCCAATCTCCATATTCTTGGGATTAAGGGAGAGAACAGATGGGTCCTTGGTGCTCTCTGAACTTGGTTGTTTTCTTGCAGATGTTCCATTATCCAACTAGGTAACATCATCAGTGCTAGAAGGGAGTAAGGCTTGTTCTCTATTTTTATATACAAATGGCTTGACCTACAAGTTTTGATGGGAAAGTTCTTGGTAGTTTCTTGATTAGGCTGTTGTTTACTATTGACTGTTTGTCTGAGTTGGTAGTTCCTTGATTGGGAAGAACACCAGAGATCCCACAGTTCAACCCTGGACTACAAATATTATCTTCTATTGGAGAGAACAGAAAGTTGCATACAGCCTGAATTTAGGAAAGCTGGCTCGGAATGTCTGTCTATCCATCCTTGATAGCAGTGATTCTCAAGAGATCCAAGCTCTGCCAATTTGTTCCCATACAAGTAATTTTCCGTGATGAAAACTTCATCCTAAACTTTGGGCAGGTGCTTAGCTTAGCAGGCAAAAAGCCAGGATCTCTTGCCTGGGGTGCCTCCAGATTCAGCGCAACCCGGCTTCCCAACAAAAACAACAATTAACAAAGGGCTTTTCTGCTTCTTGCTACCTTCCTGTTTTTTCCTTTTATTCCCTAGAGGGCATTTTGAAGAAAATAAGATGTCAGAAGCACCTGCAACTTTGCAAGGTCCTTAAACACTTTCGGTAGTCAAAATTAAAAAGAAAATGAGCCAAGTTGTGCGCTTATCACACAATTTGGTAAACTTGATTGAGGCACGTTGTCTGTTAATGTATTTAGGAATCCAGATTGTGGATTTGTACAGATTATACAGATTCCCTCATTCTGTGGTTTAGCAGCCTGGGTGTGAAGGAAGTCCTGTGGTTTAGTCAAACCATAGTTTAAACAAGCTATTGTGTAGCACACTTTGAGAGATAGAGAAAGAGGTGGAGGTGGAATTGAAGACCTCCAACGTTAGGATATTTAAATGTAGTAGTTGGAACTGGTAGTTGATTGATTGGCGATTGCTGGCTCTGCATGAGGCAATCTATGCTATGATAGGTTGCTGTCGTTGTAAAGGGGGCGTTTCTGTTTTTTCCCGCCTTTTTCTTCTGTGTGCTCTGCATGCTGTCTGTGATTTACCTCATGGTGTTCCTGACTATCTTGTCTGCTGTAAATGTAGAACTTAAATATATTTATTTATATAAAAACCACAAGTTCGTGTCCACATCTTTAACTTGATTTGGACACCTGCTGTGCAATTCCCTGACATCCAAGATCCATTCCAAGCCTGTTATTCTGTGTTCTGTTTTATTCCAGAGCATGTTGATCAGGCTCACAACTGCTCTAATTTAACACAACACCAAGCCTAATAACCACACGATGACTTAAAGTATATGTATATGGATACATTTGAATTTGTATATGTATATGTATACATTCAAACTAGACTGGTGTTTCTCTGTGTCATGTGTGTGTGTATGTGCATAATGGTATTTTTTTGAGAGCTGAATGCAACAAAATTTCATTTACTGTATGCTGATTAGTGTACATTTAAAGTGACAATAAAGATTCTATTCTATTCTATTCTATTCTATTCTATTCTATTCTATTCTATTCTATTCTATTCTTCCATTCTAAAGTGTGTATTCAGTTAGTCGTGGCTCATTCAGCAAGAAAGCAAAGATTTTGTGAGTTGAGTAAGCCAATTTGTCTCATTAGGGATTTGGGTGCTTTTTTAGGCTTAGTTTCTGATAAATCTAAAATGAGTTATTGAAAAGATGGTTTAGGCCAGTGTCCCCAACCTTTTTGGCATCAGGAACCGGTTTCATGGAAGGGAATTTTTCCGTGGATTCTGGGAGGGGACGAGGAGAAATGCACAACCTAGATCCATTGCATGCACAGTTTACAGTAGGGTTTGTGCTCCTCTGAGCATCAAATGTCTGATGATCTTAGGTGGAGCTGGGGTGGTGATGCTAGCGCTGGGAAGTGGCTGAAAATACAGGTAGTCCTCGACTTACGACGGTTCATTTAGTGACCGTCCAAAGTTACAACAAGACTGAAAAACCTGACTTATGACTGTTTTTCACAGTTACGACCTTTGCATCATCCCCATGATGTGTTCAAAATTGATGCTTGGCAACTGGTTCATATTTATGACGGTTGCTGTGTCCCAAGATCATGTGATCCCCTTTTGCAACCTTCTGACAAGCCAAGTCAATGGGAAAGCCAGATTCACTTAACAACTGGTTTACTAACTTATCAACTGCACTTATTAATATTCACTTAACAACAAAGGTCGTAAAGTGGGGCAAAAGTCACTTAAATGTCTCACTTAGCAACAGAAATTTTGGGATCAATTGTGGATCGTAAGTCGAGGACCACCTGTACTTGCTCACCTGCCGCTCACTTCCAGCTGTGCAATCCAGTTCCTAACTGGCTACAGACCGGTACAGGCCAGAGACTGGTACCGATCCGTGGCCTGGGGGGTTGGGGATTCCTGGTTTAGCAATACATTCAAGTTTGTTCCTGATGAAATTCATTGTAAGACCTGCATGTGAACGATTCATTGGCCATCAATGACCCATCAAAGTATGGCTTGTTTCACTTAGCTCAATATGTGGTTGAGTCATGGCTGTTTGTAAAGCATAGTTTGTGGCTGAGCATTAGGTATGAGCTGAGCCATTGTTTCAAACCACAGTTTGCTCAGTCATGGCTCATAGCTATGGTTTCTGGCTGAATAAGCCACAGCCATGGATTTGCATAATACAGTCATACAAGCAAACCCCATTATAGTCTTTGTTGTTGTTGTTAGTTGCGAAGTCATGTCCAACCCATCGCGACCCCCATGGACAATGTTCCTCCAGGTCTTCCTGTCTTCTACCATCTTCTGGAGTCCATTTAAGCTCACGCTTACTGCTTCAGGGACTCCATCCAGCCACCTCATTCTCTGTCATCCCCTTCTTCTCTTGCCCTCCATCTTTCCCAGCATCAGGCTCTTCTCCAGTGAGTCCTTCCTTCTCATTAGGTGGCCAAAGTATTTGAGTTTCAACTTCAGGATCTGGCCTTCTACAGTCAGGGTTGATCTCCTCTAGGACTGACTGGTTGGATTGCCTTGCAGTCCAGGGGACTCGCAGGAGTCTTCTCCAGCACCAGAGTTCAAAGGCCTCCATTCTTTTGCGCTCAACCTTTCCTATGGTCCAACTTTCATAGCCATACATTGCAACTGGGAAAACCATGGCCTTGACTATACGCACTTTTGTTGGTATAATCAAGGCCATGGTTTTCCCAGTTGCAATGTATAAGAGTCTTATGCAAGTATAACATTAGCTAAGCAGACTCTGGCTTAAAGAGGCCAGGATTTCAAACTTTGCTGTAGAACAATTCCCTACAAGGATACATGAAGTTGTGTGTAACACCCCCTCCCCTCCATGTGAATAACTTGGAAGATTTCACTGGGATTGGAATCGGGGAAGAAATTAAGATGCTGCATTTTAAAATCATTCCTGTACCCTTTAATCTGTATATCCCAGGCGGTCACTTTCCAGGGCCACAGCCCTCCACGGCTTAGAGAGAGGGGCAGATGCGAGAGCAAGAAAGTACAGGCAGTCCTCGGTTTACAACCACAACCGAGCCCAGAATTTATATTGCTAAGGTAGAAATTGGTTAAGCGAGCTTTGCCCCATTTTACAACTTCTCTCGCCACGTTTGTTAAGCGAACCACCGCAGCGGTTAAATTAGTAACGTGCTTGTCCAGTGAAATCCGGCTTCCCCATTGACTGGGCTTGTCCGAAAAATCACAGAAGAGAATCACACGACCCCAAGACACCGTATCCGTCATTAATGCGAACCGGTTGTCAAGCCTCCGAATAAGCAAATCGCGTGACCCTGGGGATGCTGTCACGGTCCTTAGGGTGAGAAACGGTCATTGAGACACTTTTCCCAGTGTTGTTGTAACTTCGAACGGTCACTGAATGAACCGTTGTAAGTCGAGGACTACCTGTACTCCGGAATCCAGCAGGGATTCAAGGCAGAAGGGGCTCAAAGACACACACACACACACACACACACAACTTCAGTCACTGAATGAACCGTTGTAAGTCGAGGACTACCTGTACTCCGGAATCCAGCAGGGATTCAAGGCAGAAGGGGCTCAAAAAAACACACACACACACACACACACACACACTCACTCACACTCCCGCTCTCTTCCCCTTGAGGTCTGACGGGGGCTGCATTCACCCCAAGGCCGGCCAGCTTGGCAAGCCGAGAAGCCCCGGCTTTCTTCTGCCTCCGCACAACCCCAGCAGCTCGGCGGGCCGGCGTCGTAGTGCGGCGCCGCGCGGGTCGCAGGCTGCCCGGGGCGGCTGGGTCCGGCCGGCCTCCCCGCAACGCCCACCCGAGCCCGCCTTTACCCGCTCCTCCGCCGGCCGAGGAGCAGCAGCAGCAGCAGCAGCAGCAGCAGGCGCGGCGGCGGCAGAGCAGCGCCGGAGCTCCCGGGGCGCCGAAGCCCCCAGCAGGAGGGGCTGGCAGTCGGCCGGCCGGGCGGACGGGGCGGGGCCGGCCGGGCGGGCGGGGTGGGAGTGACTCACTCCCCCGGCTGCTCTCCGCCGCCGGACTGAGCGAGCGCCCGAGCTAGTCGCCGCCAGCACCGGCCGCTCTGCGGTAACGCCAGGAGGAAGAAGAAGAAGAAGAAGCCGCCGCCGCCGCGCTCTCTCGCTCGCTCGCTCGCTCTGTGCCCGGGAAGCGCGCGCCGGAGAGCCCTTCCGGAGCGCCCCGTGGCCGCCTCCGCGCTCGCTTCTCCCGCGCCACCTGCCTGCCCCGGCCGGTCGCTCTCCCTCCCTTCCTCCTCCGGCCGCTTGGAAGGCGGAGTTGCAGCCGCTGCCTGCTGGGCTGCCTTCGCCAGCGCTCTCGGCGGGTCGGCGCCGCCGCGGATGGAGCCCGGACTCTGAGCCGAGCCGAGCCGAGGAGAAGGAGGAGGAGGAGCGCGCGTGGCTCGCCTATTGTTTCCCAGCGGCGGCGGCGGCGGCGGCGGACTCGCTCTTGTCCCGGCCGGACCTGCGGGGGACACCCGGGGCCGCCGGCCTCGTCGGGGGAGGGGGGGGAGAGGCAGGCGACGGTCTGCCCCCCTCGAAGGCTCGCCTGCGCCCGGGAGAGCCCCTTTCCCCGCCCGCCGGAGCGGTAAGTTGCCCGCTGCGCGCTCGCCCGGGGCAGGAGGGAGAAAGTTTCGCCCAAACTTTTTGCCTTTGCCCAGGGGGGGGGGTGTCCCTGCAGGCGCCGCCGGGGCCTCTCGGAGCTCGGACCCGACCGGGGAGCCCTCCCGGGGTCCCCATCCCCGTTTGGGGGTAGCTTTTCCCCGGGGGGAAAAAAAAATCCGGGGGGGGGGGCCGCGGCGAGTGCAATTGGCCAAGTTCCCGCTGGTGTTCAGCTGAGCCGGGCTTCTCCATCGCCCCCGCCGTTTGGCGCCTGGCAGTGCAACGGCTTCCGTGGGGCGGGGGGGGGCGCTCGGAAACCGGTGGTGCGAGAGGGGGGAAAGAGACGGCCGGAGGCCCGCGGAGGGACGGATGTGCGGGGGGCAGAAGGATAAGGGTGGCGGGGCATGTAGAGGTGGGTCGGGGGGGGTCTTGGCTGCCGAAGTCCGGGGGGGGGGCGCGGCGTGGGTGTCGGCCGCAATTCCTTTCGGTGTGGCGCAGTGGCTCGTGTCCGCACGCACGCACGCAGGAGAAGAAGCAAGGCATCCAGGTCCGCGGGTACACACATGCAGACGTGCTTGGGGTCCGCAAGCCCCCGGGGGTCCGGTGGCTTTGCTAAACTTCATCCTGGCGCTCCAAGCTGGAGAGCGGCTGGGTTTCTCTTCTGGAGTCCAAGCTAGTGGTGGAAAATACCTGAAATTAAGGGAGGGGGGAATGATGTCCTCTGAGATACTCTGAAGGGACCCTTAACTCGTGTCTGGGGGCTTCGGATCTATTCGGGACCTCAGTGGTGGCTTCGGATTTTAAGCACAGCCGTGTTTGGAACTATGGTGCCTTTGACGGGTTGACTTTTAAGCTTTCTGCCTCCCAAAGCAGAAATCTGCTCCTTCCTTGACTATTTTTCCTCCACTTCCGAAATTGGCATTGTAGGCTCCTCCAGTACCCAGAACGGGTTTTGTTTTCGTTTTGTGATGGAATTTTGTGGTGTGCCAAGCACGCAGATGGAACTATGTAAACCCCTTTTCTTCATTCTGGTACCCTCCGTGGATTGCAGCACCCAGAATCCCCAGCTGGCATGGATTCTGTAGCCCAGCAGAGCTGGAGAGCTTAAGAGAAGAGAAACTGCACTGTCTATTATGGAGATTCTCAATCTTGCAGGTTGTCCCAAAGGTGCTTTTTTTAAAAAAAATTCCCTTTCTTTCAAAAGGCAATGAATTTTCTTGTCTCTTTTCTTTTGCTTCTCACCTAAGAAGCTTCCTCAGTTCTCAGCTTGGTTCACAACTGAAGAAGCTTCTTGAAAGAAAATCTTCAAGAAAATCCAGATGTCTTTTGAAAAAAAAAAAAAACACAACGCACCTTTGGGGCAAGGCTAGCACTGTGCAGGTAGCAATGGATTTGGATTCATTGATAAGGCCAGGTAGTTTAGAGATCTGTTACGGGTAGTCCTCGACTTACAACAATTCATTTAGTGGCCATTCAGAGTTACAACAGCACTGAAAAAAATGACATGTAGCCATTTTTCGCAGTTATGACCTTTGCAGCATTCGATCCGTGTGATCGAAATTCAGATATTTGGCAACTGGTTCATACGTATGAGCTTTGCTGTGTCCCGGTGTTATGTGACTCTCACTTAAAAAAAGAAATTTGGGGCTCAGATATGGTTGTAAGCCGAGGACTATCTGTACTCGGCAAGCTGGGGAGCCCAGGAGTGAATTGAAGCTCCAACTCTGCAGTTGGGGAGCCCAAGAACCCCCATCTTCCCAACTCCCAAACTGCCTGCTGAGATCGAGGGACAGAAGGCCGATGAGGGCAGAGACTCTGCTCACTGCTGAAGCTCTTCCAGGAAAACAAATGTATTGCCAGGCTCCACCATGCCAAACTGCTCCTGTTTGTCTACCTTTGTTAGTCTTGACCCAACAAATGGACTTTGGGGCATATTGACCACCTGTTATTTGATGAGGTGGGAAGGATTGGAAGGAGGGTTGTTTACAAGACAGAGGTGCTATTTATGTGTAAATTGGCTTGAAGAGGCCTCCCTATGCTGATTTCTTCTGGAGTGGTTGGATATCAAGTCTGTTCCTTCCTTCATTGTTGGCTGATCTGCAGAAAGGACTCGGAAGCTTGACTGCTGTCGCCAACATCTGTCCTTGGCTTGTGCTATGTTGGCTGGTGGGCAGGGAATGGTCTTTGAGCAGAGTCCTGTGGCATCGTTAAGAGTGGACCATGATATCATCTCTCGTGGACTAGAGCAGGGGTGTCCAACCTTGACCACTTTTAAGACCTGTGGACTTCAACTCCCAGAATTCCCCAGCCAGCTAAGGGAGTTGAAATCCACAGGTCTTAATTCCCCAGCCAGAATTCTGGAAGTTGAAGTCCACGTGTCTTAAAGTCACCAAGATTGGACACCCCTGGACTAGAGCCCAGTGCTCAGCTAGTACAGGTAGCCCTCGGCTTACAACAGTTCATTTAACGACAGTTCAAAAGTTGCAACAGTACTGAAAAAAGCGACTTACGGCCATTTTTCACACTTACAACCGTCGCAGCATCCCCAGGGTCACGTGATTTATATTCAGATGCTTAACCACTGACTCACATTTATGACGGGCGCAGTGTCCCGGGGCCACGTGATCCTCTATTGCGATCTTCTGACAAACAAAGTCAACGGGGAAAACAGATTCACTTCACAAGTGTGTTACTAACTTAACAACTGCAGTGATTCAGTTAGCAAGAAAAGTCGTAAAATGGGGCAAAACTCACTTGGCGACATATGTTTTGGGCTCAGTTGTGGTCCTAAATCAAGGACTACCTGTCCTGAATGCTATCCCTTGTGAGCATCTACATAGGCTTGCTGGGAGAGGAGATAAGCAATGAGCCTCCAGAGCAGTGGTTCTCAGCCTGTGGGTCGGGACCCCATTTGGGGTCGATCGACCATTTCATGGGGGTCGCCAAGCACGGCTGTCCGCCATTTTTTTTGTCCGCCATTTTTTTTGTCCGCCATTTTTTCCCCTTTTCCGGCAGGTGCCTTACCTCCCTTGGGATGGGCCAGCTGGTGGTCGGCCTGCTCCGTCTCTGCCGCTTGCCAGCTACGCCTCGGCTGGCGCAGGGGGCGGAACCACGCATGCACGGCGCTCCCGGGCAGGGAAAGTCCTCGACTTACGACCGGTTGGGTAGTCCTCGACTTACGACCGGTTTAGTTTTCGACTTACGACCGGTTTAGTCCTCGACTTATGACCGGTTTAGTCCTCGACTTACAACCGGTTGGGGTCGCGGCATTAAAAAGGTTGAGAACCACTGCTCCAGAGCAAGGAGACAAATGGTTAGACCTGTGACATGTCTCCTCATTGCTCCAAGGTATGGAAGATAAGGAAAAGGTTATCTGGTGCTTGCATGGGTCTGTGCCTCCACTCCAAGTTTAGGTACAGCTACATGTTGTGCAAATACAGGGGCAAAAGAGTGTTTTGTTAGTTCAGCAAGGTCATTGGAATATAGCCATAAAATTAGATATTATGCTATGGAACAGGAGCTCTGCAAGGGGAGTGCAGATGTTTTTATGTTGTCTTATGTTCCAGACCCTAGCTGCCTCTTCATGATTAATTGCCAGCTCAGGAGGGAATAATATCTTAATACTCCCATTTATAAGCATACAAATATTTATAAAACGCATGCCTTAAGGGGTAGACAGGGCTATTTAGAATCAACTTGAAAGCAAATGGTTTCTCCCTTTGATAGTTTGAGGCTAGTTAATCTCTCTTATTCGTCCAGCTTCTATTCACTTTGGTGTGTATAGTAGCTAATATCCAACAGTATCAGAGCCCATAAAAGATATTTTTAAGAGTTGGATATCTTCTAAGTACTTTATTCCAAATAAAACCTCCTCTCCCATCATTAACTGACCTTACCTTCAAAAAGTACTGTAACTATTTTTCAATAAATAAATAAATAGAAACCGTAGCAGTGTACCTCGAGATAAGGGGAATATCCATTTAGGTTATTTTGAAAGACTTAGTTATGTGCAACTTCAACAATGTTCTGGCATAATGTCACTTTGGATTATGACTATGGTGGTTATGTTAATATGTTAGCTGCAGGACAGAATGCACACTTAACTGGGTTAGAACTGTATATAATAGTGCTTGGTTTTGCACTGGTATGCTACATGAATCCAGCCAACCTGATTTCTAAACCACGATTTATGAGTTAGCATGTCTAAATCCCACCTATTATGGTTTATTCAATAACCATAGTTCAGGAAGTAATGGTTTGTTATAAAATGTAAAGAGGGTCAGTAAAAAAAGAAAAGGATAGAACGGTTTTGTAAGTGAACAGTAAACTAAACCCTTCGAGGGCAACTTGAGATGCAACTTTTTGAGGTGGAAAGTCTACCATATAAATTAAAATAAAAGTCAATGATTCTTCTCAGTCATAAAGATCTGAGTCCCAGAACTAGATCATCTCCTCAAGTGCTGGTTCTAGAAAAATGCTGATTCTCTGAAGCATACATTGGTCACATCATAAAAAGAAAATAAGATTCCCCTCCATTTTATCCTGCAGTCTTAAATCTGGGGAATTAAGACAGATTAAGTGTTGTTAGCTTGCTAAAGAGTGGGTGATGAGCAAATCTCATTCTCAGTTCTTATCTTGTACGGAGCAATAAAAGGCTCATAAGAAACTTTATGATAGATGACTTCTTCTACTGGATTACTTTCTTTCAGATGCTGTTTATATTGGTTGAAAAGGGATTTAAATTTGTGGACTAAATAGTCCTTTTCTTGTTTTAAAACTTTCAAGTATTAGACCACGTTTGAGGTAATAAGGAACAATGGCATTCCAAATAAATACCCAAAGAAAGTTGAGCTGTCATCTTTTAAGGTGCTTAAGTGACAATTTGGCCTGCTATTTATCAAGGAAAGTAAATATGGATACATTGCATTTTCCAGGCTGTCTTGATGTCCTGCATGAACTGGCAATCTGCTATACAGTGCTTTTTTGTGTAGCCAGATGAAATTCTGGGGAGAATTCAAAGGTTTCCTTGTTTTATCAGCATGCAGTAGTCCAATAAAAAGTATGGAAATTTTTTTTTAATTTTTTTTCTGGAAATCAAAGCAAACCTTCCTTCCTTCCTTCCTTCCTTCCTACCTACCTACCTACCTACGTACCTATCTACATTATTTTTGCTTTCCTAACTGGAATACATTGGCGGTGGTATTTTTTTTCCTCACAGCTGGAATTGTTTTCCATCAGTGCTCCTGTGAATTTTGGTTTGAAGTATCTATGATTGCATAGAATAGATACTTTGTTGCGTGCTATTGATTAAAGTTCCTCTTAAAAAACAAACATGGGGACTTCTGTGTATTTCATGTAAAAGTAGACCTTCTAGCACAAGTCCTTCTGTCCTACGACAAAATTTTGCTAGATCAAGACACAAACCATCTTTTTCTTCTCTGCTGAGCAGGTAGATTAATTCCATCTCAAGCTATTCTTTCATCAGGGTTAACTTTAAAGCTGCTCTATGTGTATGTGTGTGATGTATTGTAATGGAATTACATTTATACTTTGATTTATTTTAATTAAAATATTTGTTCTGCCTTATATTCTTTCATAATGGAACAGGACAGGATACATTCTGCAAATAAATTGTAGAAGAGGGCAGAACTACTGCCAATGCCTATTAGGAAAACGGTTAGAGAACCGTCTATTATTAAATTCCAAGGTCTTGTATTATAGTCAAAGACCAAAGTCTTTCATTTGTGGAAAGCCCTTCATTCTTTTCTTGAGGACGTTTCCATATGTGGCATTTGTAATGCCCCAAACTCATATTGACACCAAGGTGATCACTTGACCTTCTCTCTGTTCAGGAGCGGAGTTAATTTCTTTCCAGTTCAGCTGAAATCTCTGGGTGTCTAGTTTGGCAGGTGAAAACGTGTTCTCTTTGGTGGGAATAACTCCCAAGATTTCACCTTGTGTCTTTCCCATGTTGGATACAGCTAGTTTGATGTTGCCATGATGGATGACTCCTGTTTTACAAAGCACCAAACCAGCAACTGTGATGGGAAGGCGGGGGATGGCTCTGATCAGGCTCCATTTTGACACATTCCCATTTGTTCGTTGGAGAGAACACTGGTTGGGGGTTTTTTCTTTGTGTTTTGATAGCAGTTGGGGGTGAAAGCAACCTTAGATTATCTCAAAGTGTTTCTAAGGGTCAGGGAGTGAAAATTAGTGGAGCGAAGCTTATTACACAGCTATTAGCATGTGTGAAGAGGATCCAAGAAATGAATGGACCTTAAGATATAGGAATCTAAACATCATGAAATCTGGGTGATCAGCAGATGGATTGTTTTGCTCCCTGATTGGTTCAGAGTATGTCCATTCACAGGAGACTTAATCCATGTTTTAAATCCATTTTCTTCCTCTTACAAGTAGCTGATTTACATTCTCATCTTAACTGCTTGATGACTTATATCAAGATGGTAACTCCCCTGCTAATGAGTCATCTCAGTGAGAATGCTGGTACTTTTATTATCTTGAGCTTTTGGTGGAAATGTAGGACCTGTAGAAATTTGCCATACATGGAATCAAGTTAATGCTCTGCTTGTTCCAGAATTGTTTTTTCTAACTGGTACCGGGATGTTTTTCAGCACAATGTCTTACTGCCAATCTGCTCCCTGGTGTTCTTAATTAAGTGATCTTCCAATGAATTCTCCCCACCATTTTGAGAACTGTCGGCTACAGTGCTGTATGCATTTACTTGGGAGGAGGATCTATGGAGCTCAATGGAATTTTCTCTCGAGTTCCTGCGATCAGACTGCAGTACTCTTATTTCATTTCTTAGTTCCTTGTCCAGTTAATCAAAATATCACCTGACCCTGACGATTAAAAAAATAGGTGCTGTGGAATTCAAAAGACAAAAGGCATTTCGATCTTGGAATGTTGGCAGCCAATCAAACGTTAATAAGTGGCTAAGCTTTCTTAACGCTCCTCTTCCAAAGAGGCATTCCTTAGAAACGTTAGCAAGCATCGGGAAGATCTTGTCCAATTTGATTGTCTGCTTCTTCAAAACTCTTCTCTTTTTATTTTCGACTTTTAAAACTGGGAAATAAATCATTTCTGTTTTGCTTGACTAAATCAACCATTTCCTTGAAGGTTTTCCAGAGATCTGAATAGGTAGAAGTTCAGATACGGAAGACAATCTGAGGATTGTGAGTTTAATACCCAGCCTGGTATAGTTAAGAAAAAAAAGGAAATTCATGATGCTGCTTCTAACTGCCCCTGTCTTCTAGATATGGTCATTTTGTTCCCATCCTAGATTTGCATGCAAAGATTGAGAAAGATGTCTCTAGGGCCTCAGGTTTAGATAAGATTAAAATATGTTATTCAGAAACAGCAAGGGGAAAACCCCGTTCTTTATTTACAAATTAAGGCTGGAGAATTTCTTTAGACCAAGAATAATGTGTCTAAGTGATCCTCAAAATGCTGCCAAGCTTGCCGTGCATCCCAGCATTTGACCTTGTTGACCAGGTTTGCAGTAAAAAGCTAGATGTAAGTTCTTGAGGTTAGAAAATGCAGAGAAACTTTCACCAGCACAAACATCCAGGGAGGGGGGGGGGAACGATCTTCCTCTTTCCCCTCAACCCTTAGGTGAGAGAAAGCACCATTTTCCCACATTTTTTCCCCCTTTCCTAAATCTTCCTATCTCCCGTGGGTTGAGTGAATTGAATTGTGCTGAGTTCTATCACCGTTTCCTGTTTTCAGATGTCACCCTGGGCCAAAGAGAATGACTTATGGATACCCTAAATAAATACAACAAATTCCACTTTGTTTGCAGTCATAGCAGAAGCAACCCAGGATCCGGGGAGCAGGGGGGGGCTGGAGGGCTCAAGATGAATATTCAAAGTTGAGCAGATGGATTCCTGCAGACTTTGTTGTTTCTCCCAGCCTAGCTCGGGTGTAAATAATCACGCATAGAGGAATTCGCCAAAGGCTGAGCTCTGTTGGGGCCTGTCACTGTATTTCTTTGGCAGAAAGCCATTCCTCCCCAGCACACACACACACACACACACACACACACACACACACAAGCTCTTTCCTTCCGTAATCTCAGGGGTGGTTGGCAGACCCTTCCATTGTCCTCTTCAGAGAGGATTAAAAAGCATCAAGACAGTCTCTGACTGGAATAAAAAAAGAAGCCCCTTACAGCAAGCTGCCTTTGTCTGAGAATAATAAGAAGTGCAAGCACGTAGGACCGGGGATGAAGGAGGACTTTCCAGTTTCTGGAAGATTCAGGATCTTTGCTGCTTAGTTTTAAACTCTCAGGTGCATCATCCTTTGGAAATAAACACGTGGAACCCAAAGCTAAATGTGCAATCTCCCCTTTTCAGGCAGCTAGCTAGACAATTTGAGTAATATTTGCAGCCACAGATTCAGAGGAGGTCTCTGTGTTGTTGGAGTGCAATCAACATGGCGGTTCTTCTGACCAAGCTCTCGGGAAGACGCCTTGATGCTTGTGGCAGGGCTTTCTTTCGCAAAACAATGCCACAATCCACACCTGCTACAAACGTAGCGTGAATACAGATAGATGTGTTGCATTAGATAGAAGCTAGATAGATGTGTTGCATTAGGGTAGGGGTAGGCAACCATGGCTCTTTTATGACTGGTGGACTTCAACTCCCAGAATTCCTGAGCCAGCATGAGGGAAACTTTGGCTCTTTTATGACTCGTGGACTTCAACTCCCAGAATTCCTGAGCCAGCATGGCTCAGCTTGGAAACCTCTCCCTTTCCCCTCAGCATGGCTGGCTCAGGAATTCTGGGAGTTGAAGTCCACGAGTCATAAAAAGAGCCAAGGTTGCCTACCCCTGCATTAGGGTATAATGTGGGCTACCAGCATTAGTTTTGAGGCCTTTCAGATGGGACTTATTAGGTCGGTACAGATAGTCCTTGACTTACAACCATTTGTTTAATGACTGTTCTGAGTTATAGCAGAACAAAAAAAAGGAACTTATGACCGTTTTTCACAGTTATGACTGTTGCAGTATCCCTGTGGTCACATGATCAAAAATGGGATGGTTGGTAACTGGCATGTATTTAGGCAGTTGCAGTGTCATTCATATATGTATGTATGTGTGTGTGTGTATAAGAGTATAGTAGAATGGAATAGAAGAGAACAGAAGAGAACAGAACAGAACAGAATAGAATAGAATAGAATAGAATAGAATAGAATAGAATAGAATAGAATAGAATAGAATAATAGAGTTGAAAGGGACCTTGGAGGTCTTCTAGTCCAACCCCCTGCTTAGGCAGGAAACCCTATACCATTTTAGATAAATGGTTGTCCAATATGTTCTTCAAAACTTCCATATTACAAATAGCACAATCAATTGAGTTTATCCATCATGTAAAGTCACCAGCTACGGCTGACAAATGACTATGGCCAAAGGTAATGTAACTTACTAAGCCAAGTCTGTACAAATTGTATTTCCATTTTAGAACAATCTTAGCCGTCGTTGTGCAGTTAAGGAGCGGTTTAAAGGCAGATCTGGCTGGGTGAGGGCATTTGGAGAGGTGTATTAGACCACAACTCCAACTTCTCTGATGTCGCTAGATCTGTAAAAAAAAAACAAAAAAAAAAAACACAACCCCATGGCAGTTAATTTCTGTTTCAGAAGGTGTTAGTTTATCTTATTTTTCTTTTTGAGAGTTTCTGATAGCCCGAGAGGTTTAAAATTTTGTTGGACCCGTGTACATATCCTGAAAGAAGAGGAAGCTCTTGGCTGCACTTCCATATCTGAATATTAATTTTCCTTCTGAAGCTGTTGGAACAATTGATCAGTGCCGTCTTTTTCCTCTGTTCTCAAAGCAATTAGAAGGACCATTTTTAAGAAAACGGTTTCTACTCTGATGTGCAGAAGTGGGTTTTTCCCCCTCTTAATTCTTCTCATTCAGCATTTGTATGCTCTTGTTGCCTCCAAAAATAAAAACCTCCAAGTTGAGTTTGACGTTTGGTGATTTCATGGCCGCGTCCATGCATTTTCTTGGCAACAGATTGCCACGGCTGCTTCCTGGGATCTTTTTCAGCTCTCCCATCTATGCTGCAATTCCAATTTTCTGTGGCAGTTTCTCATCAATTACTAACTAGACTCAAGCCCCTTTAGTTTCTGAGCTATAAAAAGATCAGCTGAGTGCTGCTATGTGCTGAAATACACACACACAGCTTGCAAATTGGGGACAAGGTTATAACTGAAGTTGTAATTTAATTTAAGATGTTGGGGCTGGTAGAATTTGGACTAAGAAATTTGGCCATAAGCATTTGCAGACTGCATGCATTTAGCAAGTTAAATTGCTTCTCCTGTTGTATGGACTTGAGTCTGTGCTCTCTCCCTTTGTATTTTTCAGGCTGATAAATTAAATGTAAAACTGGCAGGTGTTTTGGACTCTAAATGCCATAATTCCCAGCAAGCTTGCTGGTTGGCTAGCTGGCTGGGAATAAGAGAGATATTTCAGGCCATCGTAAAGTTAAGGAAGGCTGGCATAATGCACAAGGTACCAAGTGGCTTCCATACTTGGTCACCTCGGCTGCAGATTGGCTGTCTTGATTCAGATGTAATCAACTAAGCTAGAAGGTGGCTTGGTCTTTTGGCTCTTGTGGTTTGTAAACCATGATTTATGGTTTTGCCAGGTTCTGTGAATCTCAGCACTTGTGGTTGAGTTAAATCATGATAAATCAAACCATGGCTTGGTATGACGATGAACATAGTAATTAGGAGGCCGTCAGTGCTTATGTTCTTTTCTAGACTAAACCTTCCCTGTCCACAGCTTTCTGTCTGGAGATGAGAATATGGACCTGCTTATTAGAGGTGAGATAATGATTACAATGAAATACATGCTTTGAACACTGGAAATGCAGCTAAGGGTTTGTTGACAGACTTGGTAATTGTCTGCACTAAAGTAGGAATAAGGGATTACTCAGAGCTATTAAAATGGACTTTATGGCACTCAAGCTGGCTGCTTCTCTTAAACGAAATATAGATGACGTTTCCCATCTTGGATCTATCCTGATGTTTAATGGGGGCAATTGTGGGTGCTGAGATCCTTGTCCATGGCTGTGATTTGGGGTCCAATTTCATGTTCTGAGAAGACAGAAAAACAGGGTGCCTTATCTTCAAATCCCTCTCTGAAACCTTGCAGGGAGAAACATCAGACCCAAAGGTGCAATGACAGAATGTTTAGTTTCGTTGAAATTAAGCACGATAATTTTATTGATCTGTTGGCTATCACCTGATTTTTTTCCTTCTTCCTAAAATCAGAGAGACATACTCCGTATTCTCCTTTAGTTTTACTTCCCCTGGCAATAATCTAGTGAGGCAGGCTGGTTTGGAAGTTATAACTAGCCTAAAATCACCCACTTCGCCTCTCTTGTCCAACTGGGATTTAAATTTGGATTTCCCTAATCCTATTCCAGTTCCCTGAGAACTATACGTGCAAATCTAATGTGGAGCAGTTAACAACTTTCTTATCTCAAAAGCTACTCAGTCTTATCTTCTGTTCTTGATTCAATCTTTATCTCTCCTCTAATCTAAATTGTAAGACTTTCCCCCTGTTTCAGGAGAGATTAGTGGGTAAGGAGAGATTAGTGCATTATCAAAATGTGAGACTAGTAGGCTGTTCCCAGCTGTGAGGGCCGGCCATGAAGGGATAGCTTGCTAATTTATTTATTTATAAAATTTATTGGACACCTATCTTACTGCAGGGTAACTCTGGTTGGCTTTACAATCACACACACGCTACACATAAACAAATACACACAGGCACAGAGGAATAAGTTAATGCCAACAGCTAAAATACAGTTACAGATGGGGAGGGGGGGCGGAATGGGGGGAGGTGGGATCAACCACCTCCACTGCGATGGTCCCCCATTGGAACGCCTAATAAAAGAACCTCCAGGTTCCGAGGCAATGTATCTGAAGAGAAATAGGAGCCGTTACAATTTTCCTCTGGGTTTGATGTTTCCCAGGAGTATTTTTTTTGTGGTGAATGGATGACTTAATCTCAGCAGCTGAAACGGTCACTACCTATGACTCTTGGGGGGGTGGATTGATGTGCAGCAGAATCATTCTTCAATCCTTCCCACTCAGGAAATATTAAGAGCTAATTCTGCAACCAGATGGAAGCCTCAAGGCAGTTTGAGTTCAGCAGAAGGACTTGGCCAACTGGATAAGAATTTTTAAATCTTGGCCTTTGCTGCGATGGGCTAAAGGTTGCAGTGGGGCTGCTGACGCCGGATGACATGAGCATGCTTCCTTGCCAAAAGACAAGTTCTCCGGAAATATCTGTTGATCCAAAGTGTCATTGACCAGGCATTGAACTCTTGGCTACATTTGAGAGGCACCAATGAGGTGGTTTCCGGATTCCACTCAGAGATCTGGTTCTTAACCATGAAGGATCTAATTCACGTAGGACCCAGATATTTTTGATTTTCAGGAACCAGCCATGCATCTGTGGGGGATTGTCAGCCATCCAGGTCACGGTTGTCCTTATCCAAGAAGAGAAGAAGAACTGAGGAAGCTTCTTGGATGAGAAGCGAAACGTCTTCAAGGAAAAACGAAGAAAGTCCAGTTGGCTTTTGAAAAAGCACCTTTGGGATAATCAGCCATGTGTTGTTTTTTTTAATCAAGATACCATTTCACTACACGGTCTGTGTTGTGCATCTCCCAGTAGTGCCTAACTTTTGCTATTCTCTCTTCCCTGTTAGTGGAACTCACACCCTACATCCTATTTCACCAAAGACAAAGATTCCTTGGCTAGCCATGTTAGTTTGGCTCCTGGGACAGAAAACTATGTCAGCAGCTCTTCTGCCAGACGGTAACTAGGCAGCAGTGTTACGTTAACAGTCTGCCCTTTAATAGCGCCCAAAATCAACAGCCTGCAACTTAGATAATTTTCGGTCAGCCTGACATAAAAAGGAGAAGAAAGAATAAGGAAAAATTGTCTGGGTATCACAACAAGACTTAAAATAACGGAAGGAGGGCAGGGCACGTATTTGCTAGGTCTGAATAAGATATCTGAACCTGTGGAGGTGCACCGGTAAACACATATAAAGCACAGTGAGACAGAGGAATTCCATATTTGCTTATAGAATTTTCTGCATGATCAGAGCCTCTTGTTTTATCATGACCGTACATTGTGTCTGTATGTTTTCAAATGGATGCTAGTAGAAACCCCAAGAGATAACGACCTAGAGCATCAGCGATGTGGCCAAGGGATCCCTCCCTATACACTTAACCAGTGTTTCTAAACTTTGGCCACTTTAAACTCTGTAGAGTTTTAACTCCCAGAATTTCCCAGCCAATGTGTAAGAGTCTGGAAGTTGAAGTCCACACAGCTTAAAGTGGCCAAGGTGGAAAAACACGGCCTTAGACCACATCGCTGCTTCTTTAGCTATGATTCTTGATCAGGATTAGGTACAAATTTAACTCAGTTGCAGATTTGGGGTGGATAAAATGCGGTCTTCCAAATGTTGATGGACCATTGACATATTGACATCTAAATTTCCCTAACATATGGAGAACAAATTGACATCTAAAATTCCCTAACATATGGAGACCATCTCTTGCCCATCCCATCACAGATTTGAACCCAACAGCTTTCCAACTGGGAGGCAAAATTACCCTGATCCTAATCAGGAGCAGCCAGTTTTATTTTTGTTTTTTAATTATATTGTGATTTTCATGTGCTATTCTGGGAAAATTCTATTATGAATGTCAATTAAGAGGCTATTAGTGCTATTCACTCCATTTTATGCATCAAAGCACCGAGATTAGGAGAAACAATCTAGAACTAAGGGAAAAATTTCCTTACAGTGAGAACAATTAACCAGTGGAATGGCAGGGATTTCTTTAAAACCCATTTTAACAAAGTGCTAATGGTCTTTACTTAACTGTTGTTAACCACTGGGAATGAGACAAACGTGTTGAGTTATAAGATCTGTTGGTTAGTATGATCTGTCAGTTAATACATCACAAACACATATCTGTGAATAATGGTTTAAATCGTGTTTTTTAATCTTGGCAAGTGGCAGAAGTATACAACTCCCAGAATTTTCAACTATTTCCAGGTTGACTGGTGATTCTGGGAACTGACACCCATCCATCCGGAAGCTGCCAAGTTAAGAAAAACTTTCCTAGATTGGGATGCTGGCTACTATGCAAATATGTTCCCTGCCTCAGAAAAAGGCATTCTTCTTGTAGTTATTTCTATAATGTTATAATCAGTCATTTTTAGTAGGCAATGAGCCCTGTTGTAATGGATTGTGTATACTTTTGTATTTCCTGTGTATTGACTTAAAACAGTGCCGTATTGTTTATTTGAAGGGTTTAATATTTAGAATGTGGTAACTGACTTATTAAGAACTTATTAAGCCTCAAGGAATGAAATAGGACCACTAGAATTTGCTCTTAGTCACTTCTTCTGGTATGTAAGAATTACGGTATTGCTGCCAGCTGAGAGCTGGTTTGACATAATAATGGTAAAGAGCATGAGCTATGAACTGGATTCACCTCTACTATTAACCTACTAGTCTAGAAGGGTGACAAAGATTATTAGAGGGCTGGAGACTAAAACATATGAAGAATGGTTGCAGGAATTGGGTATGCCTAGACTAAAGAAAAGAAGAACTAGGGGAGACATGACAGCAATGTTTCAATATTTGAGGGGCTGCCACAAAGAAGAGGGGGTCAGCCTATTTTCCAAAGCACCTGAAGGCAAGACAAGAAGCAACGTATGGAAACTTATCAAGGAGAGAACCAACCTAGAACGAAGGAGAAATTTCCTAACAGAGAGGACAATTAATCAGAGGAAGGGCTTGCCTTCAGAAGTTGTATAGAGAGACCCTATACCAGGGATAGGCAACCTTGGTTCTTTTATGACTCGTGGACTTCAACTCCCAGAATTCCTGAGCCAGCATAGCATAGCTGGCTCAGCATAGCTGGCTCAGGAATTCTGGGAGTTGAAGTCCACAAGTCATAAAAGAGCCAAGGTTGCCTACTCCTGACCTATGCCATTCCAGACAAGTGGTTGTCTAGTCTCTTCTTAAAAACCTCCAGTGATGGAACCTCCACAACTTCTGGAGGCAAGCTGTTCCACTGGTTAATTGCACTCACTCTTAGGAAATTTCTCCTAAGTTCTAAGTTGCTTCTCTCCTTTAGTTTCCATCCATTTTCTTGTCTTGCCTTCTGGTGCTTTGGAAAAACTTTGTGTCTAAATCTTCGTGTCTTTTGGCATTAATGTTTCCTTGCAGTTCTTTGTATTCTCTGTGGATCTTGCTGGAAAAAACCACAATTGATCAGACTTAAGATTTTCTGCTGGATGGGGACAGTCCTGTGCCCATGTGCCAATAGGCCTGCATAAATGTTCTCTTGCCGTGTGGTAGGGGTTAAGTAGCCATTGCAGCATGTGCTAAAACTTTTATTTAGTATTTGAAGATGTGCTAAAATCTTAAGCATAAACACCCCAGGACGACGTTATGAAGGTGAGTGGGGAACAAAACTGAGGGTGAACGAGTTCCCGTAGCTGGGAAGGAAGGAAGGAACGGAAATCATGTGTTTGCTTTCCATCCTTGTGCAATGAGCAGTGAGGTTGTTCAAATTTATATAGAGTCTGTGTAAATACCAAGAAGAGCTGAGTCTTTATATTCTTTGAGTTCAATTGCCTCTTCACAGAACAGCCAACTCATAAGGGACTTCTGTTCCTGGTTAGAGCACTCCCTGGCCCTGTGTATAAAATTGTTGTTGTTCAGCCACTAAATTGTGCCCGACTCTTTGCAGCCCTGTAGACTACAGCACATCAGGCCCCTCTGGTCTCCCTGAGATTTCCCAAATTCATGTTTATTGCGTCGATGACACTATCTAACCATCTCCTCCTTTGCTGTCCCCTTCTCCTTTGGCCTTCAGTCTCTCCCAACATCATCAGGGTCTTTTCCAATGAATTCTTTCTTCTCGTTTGGTGGCCAAGATACTTGACCTTCAGCTTCCTTATCTGTCCTTCCAAAGAACAATCAGGATTGGTTTCGTTTAGGATTGATTGGTTTGATCTCCTTGCAGTCCAAGGAACTCTCAAGAGTCTTCTCCAACACCACAATTTGAAAGCACCACTTCTCCAGCATTCAGCCTTCCTTATAAGTGTACCACCAGTTTTGATCAGCAAATGGGTTAGATCAATGTTTTTTCAAACTTGGCAACTTTGAGATGAGTGGACTTCAACTCCCGGAAGACTCCAGATGTTGAAGTCCATACATCTTATGAGCACCAAATTCTGAAAACACTGGGTTAGATAAACCTTCCTCAAATTGGTGTCTTCCAGATGGGTTGGGACTGCTAATACCAGAATTCCCAATTCTCCTGGTCACCATCCATGAGGACTGGAGTTTCAAGACCTCTGGGGAAACAATTTAGGAAGGATAGATGGGAACTTGGGAAGCAGCAACCCACATCTGGAATTTGTGAGCCACTAGAAGCATAATAAAGTCCATGCTTGCTATCAAGACCAGCAAATGTTTGATTGCATTTTAATTAAGTATCAGTATTGTAATATCTCCATTATCATCAGAACAGAATAACAGTGTAGGAAGGACTTAGAGGTCTTCTAGTCCAACCCCCTGCTCAGGCAGGAAACCCTAGGGTTACGGTTATGTCACCATGAACTCAGAGAGCAAAATGGACACTGCCAACAAACTCGGAGTGCTTGGGTATGGTTAGGAGGGCACTGACTTTTCTAGCCTGCCCTATCTATGTTTCCTGGTAAAATACATGGGAAAATCCCATTGGAGGAAAATTCCACTTAGGGTTAGGGTTAGGTCACCATGAACATAAAAAAGCAAAATGGGTATCACCAACAAACTCGGAGTGCTTGGGTATGGTTAGGAGGGCACTGACTTTTCTAGCCTGCCCTATCTATGTTTCCTGGTAAAATACATGGGAGGAAAATTCCACTTGGGGCAGTGATGGCGAACCTTTTAGAGACCGAATGCCCGAACTGCAACCCAAAACCCACTTATGTATCGTCAGGTGCTGGGTGGGTGTGGCCCATTGGGTGGGAGTGGCTGCGGTGGTAACAGCAGACTGGATGGGACTAAAAAGTTCAATCAATCAATTCCAACTTTGCGAGATCTTTGTTTTTCCCACGAGAAGTTGAAATTGATTGATTGATTGAATCTCTTTTTTTTTTTGGGCACACAGCGGCGGAGGCCTAAAGCGAAAAGGTTTTATAAAACCCAGCTGAAGGCCTAGGACTGGGGCAACGGCACGTTGCTCTGCGTGCCACCGGTGGCATGCGTTCCATAGGTTCGCCACCCCGGCCCTATACCATTTCAGACAAATGGTTGTCCAATCTCTTCTTTAAAACGTCCAGTGTTGGAGCATTCACAACTTCTGGAGGCAAGTTGTTCCACTGATTAATTGTTCTAACTGTCAGGAAATTTCTCCTTCGTTCTAAGTTGCTTCTCTCCTTGATTAGTTTCCATCTCTTGCTTCTTGTCCTGCCTTCAGGCGCTTAGTAGCCTAGCACTGTGTTGGCTTTTTTGGCAGCTGCAGCACTCTCCTGGCTCATATTTAAGTGATTGTGCACTAGAACTCCAAGATCCCTCTCACAGTTAACTACTATTGAGCCAGGTACCACCTATATTATTATACCTGTGCATTTGCTTTTTCTTGCCTAGATATAGACCCATACTACATACGCACCTAGCCAACCTTAGTTGATTGAGAAAAGCTAAGCAAGGTCAGATCTGCTCAGTATTTGGATTGGAGAAGACCAGGAAGTCCCAGGGCAGGAGAGTAGATTGAAATGTTGAAAAACATCTCCGATCAAAACAAGGTCAAATTCCTTCCATATGTTGCTATACAAACTTTGTGGATGTGTCTCTGACGTCGGTCGGCAGCAGTTTTACTGCAGGGTGTTTTAGTCTCTGTTAGGTTTAGATATAGAAGCCACATGGAGAGATCCATCTTGAATAAACATTCCTTTTTAAGGTGATGTCTATTGCCACGTTCATCCATCATTTCCAAGTCCAAGCTGCTGGTTTACACCACATCGGTTTGTAAGGGGACATCGTATCCTTAAAGGCTGCCCAGCTCCTTGCTCATCAATAACTGCTTTATGAGAATTGACCCTGTCTTTGTCTTGATACAATAATTCTAAGTAGACCTCAACTGTTTTATTTTTGTGTCTCTTTATTGGGAATATGACTTTTGGTTTTCCCAGCTGTTCATAGAATTATACCTGCCGGCCCAGAATCCTGCAGTGGACTTCCAGGACTCTCTCTACTGTGCATTTGTTAGCACATCATCAATGGTTTATGTGTAATAATGAACATGTTAAATTTATAGATGTGTAAAAGTTCCTCTAGATTTATCGAATGAAGTTACACTTCCTCTTATCTGAAAGGACAGGGTGGGTCTCCTTTGGGGTCCAAATTCTCCTCGCCTACAAGCAGTTCTCGACTTATGAGCACGATTGAAAGTCCAAATTCTGTGGCTAAGCAACCCGGTTGTTAAATGAGTTGTGGCTGATTTTACAGCTTTTTTCCACCGTTGTTAAATGAATCAGTCGGTAATAGAGTGGATCTGCTTGTCGGAAGCCCCCGGGAAGGTCACGACCATGTGACCCCATGATGCTGCTACCATCATGAATACGTGGCAATTTCCAAGTGCCCAAATTCTGTTTAGGGATGCTGCAACTGTTGTACGTGTGAGGGCTGGTCATAAGCCACTTTTTTCTCAGTGCCATTGTAACAGTCATTAAACAAATGGTCATAAATTGAGGACTCCCTGTATTTTTCAAAAAGGGAGATCCAGAAATGACACTGTGCAACCTTTAAGGTTTTCAAGATCACTTCAGGATAACTTAGCGAGGCTTTTGCAAGTAGGTGACTCTCCACACAAACAGAAAAAGCAGCTTGCACAGCATAAGTAATAGCTGGAGAGAACAGCAGGGAACAACCATACAACAGACCATGATTTATAGTCTGCAGCGTCCTAATTCACAAACACACACTAAGCAAGAATTAAACAAATTACATCATCGCTTAGTTAATTGTGATCCCAGTCTTTGTGACTGATGTTTCTCTTTAATGTGCTTGGATTAGCTTTTGCGTTTTGCTACTTCTGCGCCATGTTCAAAACCTAGGATTCTTTGCAATTTGGGGGACAGCTAGCCTCTTTTCATTACATTTCAGCATGGGATCTGTGGCTTTTTTGCCTCAGAATGTTCAAGGAGACAGTGGTTTCCCTTCTTCTGTTCCAAAACTTGCAGTTTAATTTGGCTGCAGAGTGCATGTTTTCCTTCTGACGCTACTTCCGTGCCCCTGGGCCTTTTTTTCCACGCCTGAAGGACAGCACATCATCTCGTGTGACTCAACCTTACGAATCATGCTGGAAGCATGAAGCTGTCGCTTGATGCAACTAGGGTGGACTTCCCCACGACTTTTTCGGAGCCAACTTTGAGATGTTTCAGGGAAGAAAAATCCAGGGGGCTACAGCCAGTTTTAAATCATGACACTTTTTCCTTCTCTCCTTCGACTTCCTCAATCACGTGAAGTGACCGTGCTGCTTTGTGCTGCACCAGTGAGATCACACTTGAAATACTACATCCAGTTCCGGTCACCAAAATATAAGAGTTGAGATCCTAGAACAGGGGTAGGCAACCTTGGCTCTTTTATGACTCGTGGGCTTCAACTCCCAGAATTCCTGAGCCAGCCTGGCTCAGCTTGGAAACCTCTCCCTTTCCCCTCAGCATGGCTGGCTCAGGAATTCTGGGAGTTGAAGTCCACAAGTCATGAAGGGGCCAAAGTTTCCCTCATGCTGGCTCAGGAATTCTGGGAGTTGAAGTCCACGAGTCAAAAAGAGCCAAGGTTGCCTACCCCTTAACTAGACAGCCATTTGTCTGGAATGGTATAGGGTTTCCTGCCATGGGCAGAGCGTTGGACTAGAAGACCTCCAAAGTCCCTTCCAATCCTATTATTTTACGTTCTCTATTTTCTCTTCTTTCCTTCTGTTCCACTCGCCAGCTTTCTTTAAGAGAAGGGTCATGGGAGCAAAACAACCCCTTTCTCCTAATTTGGCTCCTCTTTGGAACCATTTGGAACCATAGTAATCACTTTTGAAAAGACTGACAGCTTTTCCGTCATTCTTGGCTCACTGGACCAAATTCCACTTGCTTATCAAAAGCCCTGCTGCCAAGGAACAAAGCCGGGCACTTAAACAAAACTGGCACCAGACATGAAGGCCAGAAAACAACAGCAAGAGCCTGAATAACACATTTTTGGAATAGTTGACCCAGCTTTGAGGACTAGGCTTTAAATGTGTTACTCAGGAGCTCACTGTTGCTTTTCAGTTTCCGTAGAACATAGAATAATAGGGCTGGAAGGAACCTTGGAGGTCTTCTAGTCCAACCCCCTCTGGTGCCAGGTTTATTTAAGTATCTGCTTCAGCATATGAGTGGTCAAGTGCTCAACACTAGGGCTTTTGGTAAAACTGTGGGATTTGATCCAATGAACCAAGAATGGCTTTGACCCTGGAGATTTTTCTGCCTTCTTTGGGCTGGTAGAAGGAGGACAACTAGAGTGCCTGGCATTAGGGATCAAGCTCTTAGTTCTGTCTGGCTGTTCAATCAGGGCATCTACATTTAATGGAATGATTTGGGAATGCCCAGGCATAAATGGTTGATCCAGCACATGATGGACTTCCTTCCTTCCTTCCTTCCTTCCTTCCTTCCTTCCTTCCTTCCTTCCTTCCTTCTTAAAGATTGTGATTGGGGCATGATTCTAACTGGTGGTTGATTTTATTTCTTGCCCTTTTTCTGGACAGATGTTTTATTGTATTATTGAAGCACTTTTGTGAGTTTTGAAACTGAGTCAGGTGTGCAAAAGGCCATGCAGATCATTGTGAAGTGGATTAAATGTCAGAGCAACCAACATGGCACTACAAACTGTAGTTTCTTTTTACACCAAGTGAAGCATTCGCTTTCAAAAGGGAAAAAAAATTGACCCAGAGGTTGATTCTTTAGTGCTATTTTTGAAATAGGTAGTTTGTGGAGCTGCATGTAGTTGGCTGGTTTTGATTTTGCTGTTGTTGTTTATTTTGCATTCTACTTCCTCAGTGAAGTGTCAACGGGTTCTCTGTAGGTTAAAAGTTGTGATCTCTTGTTAAAAATCAAGGGCAAACTTGATCTTGCAAGTTGCCATTCTGGCACAGTTGCTCCTCAATTTTTGCAATTTCTGCTTGGTGTAATACTTTGCCCATCAGATGACTTCCGTACTTGGAAGAATGATTAAACCAAGCGGTGGTTGAACATTCCACGTGCAGGCAATAACCCTGCCAGTTCCCACCATGGAAACAGAGGTGATTAAAAATGCTCCTATTTTAAACTAATTGGCCCGTTTCACTATATGCAAACCAGATGCAAAGACGCTGGTTTAAGCTGTGGTCTGTTCAAACAGATTTAAGAGTGTTTTGCCATGATAAACTATCTTATGACATTTAGTTGTGGTGTATGCATTTCTTTGGTATGTATGTTTTTGGGTGTTTGGGTGTTAAAAATATTGATTAGCTTGGATTGAGAATGCGGTTTAGATGCTCAGCCTTTAAACCGGTTTTAAGTCTGCCATATGAATATATAGGTAGTCCTCAACTTATGACCACTATTGAGACCAGAATTTTCTTTGCTAGGCAAGGCGGTTGTTAAGGGATCATGCCTGCTTTTACAACCTTTTTTTTACCATAGTTGTTAAGTGAATCATAAAGTTATTAAGGAAATCTGGCATTCCTCACTGACTTTGTTTATCAGAAGCTGGCTAAGAAGGTCAAAAATGCGATCACACAGCCTTAGGAAGTTACAACTTCATAAATACCTTCCAAATTCAGGCCAAGTCCCTGAATTTGATCATGGGATTGCAGAGATGCTGCGACGGTCATAAGTCAAAAACGTTTGGTGCCATTGTAACTTGGAACGGTCGTTAAACGAATGATTGTAAGTCAAGGACTACCTGAATAGTGTTGGGTCTACAAAACTTCTATTAATCCATAAAGAACACACAGGACCTTAAATTTAGGGCCCGAATTGAAATATTAGAAGTATTACATTTTGATATTTTTTTTTTAATTTCTGGTGCATTAACTTATTTTTCTCTCTCTTCCCCCCCCCCCCCTTTACAGTAATTGAAGACCTGCACTTCATGGAAGAAGGAGACATCTCTGTGTTGACCAGCAAACATCCAAGCCCTCATGGATTCTGAGCACTCTGTTGCTGACCAGTAGCTGGAGAAGTGGGATGTTTACGTGGAAGTGTCTTATTTTTGGGGCTGTGCTGGTCATAGCCACACTGTCCACTGCAAGACCAGCGCAAACCCTGCCAGAGCAAGGTAGGCAGATCACCTGGTTTATTCGTGTCCATTATTTTTTCCCCGTTCTTACGTGTTCTACGGCCGTGATGTTGGTTAACGGGAATTCTCCGCCAAACATAGACCCAGAAGAACCGAATGTAAACTCTCATAATTTCTCACCAGGCACAATATTTTATTGGGTGTGTATTACAGTATATCAGTCCAAGATATTTTCTTCACCAGAGGGGAGGGGGGGGGAAATGGTCTCTCTTCCTCCGTTCTCATTCATGAAACCTGGCAGAAAGCTGGTTTGCTCTTGTACGTTCTCTACTGGCTGTGTGACCTGTGCAGGATTGAGCATGTGAGATAATTCAAGGAAACCTGGTTCTTTGGTATTTACAAATCTCCAAACTGAAGCAAGAGGGTTAGGGAGAAAGTTAAAAAAAAGAAAAATCAAGATGGCAGTCAATAGTGTATAATCCAGGGGTAGGCAACCTTGGCTCTTTTATGACTCGTGGACTTCAACGCCCAGAATTCCTGAGCCAGCTTGGCTGGCTCAGGAATTCTGGGAGTTGAAGTCCACGAGTCATAAAAGAGCCAAGGTTGCCTACCCCTGGTGTAATCAAAGACATTATCTTGACTCTTTTGTCCCTCCTCACTAAATCAAGCCTAACATTTTACGAGCGATTGCAGAGTTCATTTTATATGCTGCTGCTCATAATAGGTTGTCTGTCTGCACAGACAAATGCCTTTCCCAAGTGACGCTATTGATCTGCATTCACGTAACACACTCTAGTTCTTATCAAATATAAAGATTTGGTTTCCAAAATGTACGATGCAGTAAAAATGATCTTATAGTTTAAGATGAACTGATCCTCACTATAGGCCATATTATAGTTTGTGAGGGAAAGGGACCGGCAGAGCCTGGGGGCAGAGTGAAAAAGGGGATCAGCCTAGCATTCTTAGATAGTCACAAGCAAATGAAGTCCAATCCCCTTTGAATCCTGTTGGCCCTTATCTAACTGTAACCAGATGTTGACTGTTGGTTGAAAAGATTCCTTTGTAGGGGATTTAGCAATAAATCAGTTTAATTGAACCTTCTTGTGTGGACCTGGCCTTTCACACCTGGCAGTTTATTCAATAGACCACAACTGTCGGAATTCAGACAACGTGCTAAGTTGCTATGGCTTACAAACCGTGTTAGTTGAGTCCGTACAGCATGTCAATCCAACATCAAAACCCCCAGTTTACAGTGTATGAATCACCAAAACAATCTATCCCAATGCACTGGCACGTTTAATAAAGACATTGTCATACAATGCCATGTCCAAACAAATAATCCAGGCTTTTGATGATGGCCTGATTCATGTAGTATGCTACGACAATGGCTACATTCTCACAACCTACTCATCGACAAAAGACCCAACTCCGTTTTTACGTGTGGCCTTCTCCCTGTATGTCCCATTTATGGTTTGAAATGATTGCTTTTCTTCTCAGGCAATAATTCTGTAAGATTTTATGTCAGAAGCTGGCAACAGATGGATGATGTTACTGTACAAGAGAATTATCCCAAGGTGCCAGAAGAAGGTTAAAGCTGAAAATTATGAGCTAGAATAAATAGTCTTTCATGTTGAAGCCGGTGGTTAGATCAGAAGCCAGCCAAAGTTATTTGTGCTTTTGATCAGACAAGGACAGGGAACCAGTTTCGTTTATTTGTACTTCAAAGCTATCACCCTGATGTGAAGCCATCTTGCACATCTGTATTCTTTTCTATTATTTGAAGCCTATGAAGGCCTGTCTCAATATTTATCCGCTGTCCTTTTGGCTGCAGCATTCTTCCACCCACCTGCAAAAGGACATTTTCTCATGGCAGTTGCAAAAATTAAAAACACCTCGTGAACTGAAAGCATGTTTGAGCCTCAGGCAGCATTCCACATTAGCTTATCAAAACAAAAAGGCAGACTTTGAATGATTAATTGCCGAGCTCCTTATCATCCAAAACAATCTGTTAATCCTTTCTAAAGAGTAATCTGCACTAGATTCACAAGCAGCCTGGGTAAATGTTCAGAAAACTGGAAAAGAAATAGGAAAGTTAACAGCACACTAGCAGTTACTGAAAGATAACTAGAAGAATGACGTCTAAGACAGTGGTTCTCAACCTTTTTAATGCCGCGACCCCAACCGGTCGTAAGTCGAGGACTAAACCGGTCGTAAGTCGAGGACTAAACCGGTTGTAAGTCGAGGACTTTCCCTGCCCGGGAGCGCCGCGCATGCGTGGTTCCGCCCCCTGCACTGGCCGAGGCGTAGCTGGCAAGCGGCAGAGACGGAGCAGGCCGACCACCAGCTGGCCCAGCCCAAGGGAGGTAAGGCACCCGCCGGAAAAGGGGGAAAAATGGCGGACAGCCTTGCTTGGCGACCCCTGTGAAATGGTCGATCGACCCCAAATAGGGTCCCGACCCACAGGTTGAGAACCGCTGGTCTAAGAGGAAAGCTTGTCCCATTTCTTTTATCAATCTCTCCCAGATGAAAAGTGTCATTTTGCTAAATATGCGACAGTTAGTTTCCAGGGTCATAATACAATTTGTGGGCTAATATTTTAGAGGAATGAAGGTAAATATAAGTGTCCCAGGATAATGTTGCAAGATCCGGCCGTCAACACTTTAATCAACACCTAAAAGCTATACACAGTCAGAAACCCATATAAATAAAATGCGTAGAACAGCCCAAGGCACATATTCTAGAGAGAGAGAGAAATTCCCTAATGATGGGCTCTAGCACAAGCCCCAAAGCTTGGAAGAATAAACCCTTGGTCCTGGTGACCGACTCAGACTGGATCCTGCTAATATTTTAATTACGGGAGGCAACAAAAATGGGGTTTTTTGCATTTTCCTGGATGGAATTGCGCAATCCCAGAGGGACAGTGGAACATCTGAATGGTGCCTTTCTTTATTTCAGTTAGAGAAACATCGCTATTCCACAAAAACTAATCTTAATTGGATCGCAGTTACAAAAAGTTCTCTACCTTTAGATTCTGGGATGGACGCAGGGCCTTTTTTCTCATAGAACGCCCAGAACGGAGTTCCGGCACCTTTTTTGGGTGGAACCTTGTCGGGTAGGCAAGGCGGGTTGTTGTATGACGTGTGTGAGTTCCGGCACCTTTTTTTTTTTTTTTTTAGAAAAAAAGCACTGGATGGACGTATTTAGGTAGGTTTCAGGATACGAACGCCAACAATACAGAGAGGCAGGGAGAAGGCTGCATCCTTCATCCCTAAAGGCTGAGCCTCCATGCCTCCTGTGGTTAACCTTCAGCTTTATGGAAATGGCAAATTAGCTGCTTTGCAGTTTTGCCTCCAGCAGAGCGAACAGCATGTGGCTGGCGCTTTATTCATTAGACACCGACTCAGCTTGATATAAATGCCCAACCATGATTTATTATGGCCTATGATAGTCTTTGGCGATCACAGAATTAAGCATCTCTGTATTAAAATCCACCTGAGGTCCATGTGATGTCTTTGAATGTTGACTCAAGCGCAGGGGTTCTCAACCTTGGCAACTTTAAGACTTGTGGACTTCAACTCCCAGAATTCCTCAGCCAGCAAAATTGGCTGAGGAATTCTGGGAGTTGAAGTCCACAAGTCTTAAAGTTGCCAAGGCTGAGAACCCCTGACTCAAGGGGACAGGATTTGCAGACCGAGACATGCACATCAGGAGGGCGTTTGATTGTAGAAGACTGTTATAGCTTTTGCACTCTATGGAATCCATTCTCCGCCTTGGTAATTCCTTCCTAAAATTTGACGATTTCTTCCTAAAATAAAGAAAAAAGTATTCACGTGCAATGGTATTTAGGCTGCTCAAATTCCCAAAGCCTTCAGACAAAATTAAAACAAAATGGAAGCAGTGTGTGGACTTGCCAACCATGCAGAGATATCCTCACCAGTTGTATCCTGTCACTGAGATACCAATTGATCCACCTGTTCCTTGATTGACAGTGTAGGTATTTAGAATCGAAGCTCAAGATTCTAGATAAGGGAAATATATGAACATCTCCTTATGCTCTCAGATATATCATAACCTTGACTAACGTGGATTTTTTTTTACATGCATGGATTATTTGGATTGTAACTGAAAGAAAGTTGAATCTTCAAATCAGACCCTTTTAAAGGAAATTAGAGCTAATAGAACAGCACTTCAAAAACCAGGAATTCAAATAGGTATAGAAGCAGCAGTCTATCCTCATATTCTTTTGATGGCTATAAAGTTGATAAGTAAAGCAAGCTGGGAGAAATGTGGTAGTTTTCATTGGCAGCTTGTTTTTCAGAAATGAGTCAGTGTGAAGTTTACAGATGGGCTCGTTGAATCTGGAGCTGAATGCAAACCTTGACAAGAGACCCTCCCTAACTTTAGATGTAAACTACTATTCATGGGTAAACTGAAGTTTATACTTTCAGAGTATAGTTAATAGCTCAGAGTGCACAAGTTTGGGGTTTGTTTTGTTTGGCTTATTGGTCTCTTTGAATCAGGGCTGACACCTGATGACTGCTTGGACAAGATTTCTGACAAGGTTTCAGAAGTGGTTTACCATTGCTTACTTCTTAGAGCTGAGAGATAGTAACGGGCCCAAAATTACCCAACTGGTTTTGTGCCTAGCTAGAACTCTCAGTTTCTATCTCAGCCCCTTAATCACTGTACCAAGCTGGCTGTCTTAATTGCCTACAAAGGTGTGTGAAAATTTCCATGCTGATCCTCCGAGGGAGCATAACATAGAACATAGAATTATTGGGCTAGGAGGGATCTCGGAGGTCTTCTAGTCAACCCTCTTACTCAAGGCAGGAGCCTTACACCACCCCACTCAAATGGTTGTCCAATCTATTTTTGAAAACCTCCAGGGATGGAGCACCCAGGACTGTGGGAGGCTACCTGTTCCATTGATTAATTGTCAGAAAATTGTGATCTCTTTATTCCACCCATTAACATAACTCGATAAGGAAATTAGCCCAAAGGTTAGATACTGAACAGAACTGCAATTAATTATTTTTCCCATACCTCAATCACAGATAAGATTGAAGGATAGGCGCAGCTCTTTCTGCATTGTGTCAATATTAGCTGGATTCTTGAACCTGGGTATATTCTCTTTTAATAGGGTTATTTTTTAACTGCATTGATTTATTAAGTTATATTTTTAGCATCCCATAAGTGAGTTTGATTTTACAGGTCACTTGAGTATGCCTAGATAGTGTTTAGTTTTTCGGAGATAGGTTAGGAAAAAATGTTTTTAAAGTGTTTACACATCTGGCTATTTTTTTTTCCATACCAGTACAAAGTATATATAGGTCAGAGTTGGTTCTTGTTGGTTCTTGGCATTCACAAACTCAATCCAACCAAGATCAAAAACACCAAGAACCTAATGGACCAATGTTTCTCAACTTTGGAAGCGTTCAGAAATGTGGACTTCAACTCCCAGAATTCTCTTCACGGCTGACTGGAGAATTCTGGGTGCTGAAGTCCACATATCATAAAGTTCTCAAGGTTGAGAAACACTGACATAGACTGATCCCTGTATCTCCCAAAAATCAGTTTCTGGGGTCTAAACACATTTATTGGATGATGTCAGCCATCTGGTTGACTCTTTCCACCAATTTTTGTGGGAATTTTTCAAACTGGAAAAAATAGATGTGATTGGCTCAGGAAGCCGTAACCAATCCACTTGTCAGCTTTTTGAGGCCAAAAAATAGTTTGAAATAATTGCATAATCGAAAAAAACGATTTGGTTTGCTGTCCAAAGTGAGTGGTACAACCTAGGGGAGTCCCTGGGAACCATACATTTTTGTTATTGTGCATGTGGCCATAACATGCTCCATTTGATTTCAGTTAGCATATTGTTTGGCCAAATGTGGCACTGTCAACAAGCCATAGTTAGATTCAACCTGGTCTTGTTGCTGTGTGAAATCTGTGAATGGTAGCTGAGGACGAGACCCAACCTTGAAATCCTTCTAGAAGTCTATCAAAACAGGCTGGGGGATCTTAAGGAAATAATGGCGGCCTCGTTGCCTGTTAACAATGAATCCTCTCTCCTAGGCTTTTCAATAACAACGCTGATGTTTTTAATTGCAGAGCGGTTTTGTTTATTTTATATTCTCCTTTTATTGCGCACCAATCCTGAGTCAGATTTTCTGAGATGGGTGGCTATAGGAAATACGACGAAGCAAATGAATAAATTAAAGGCAAATAAAACATTGGTAGAGATTCACTTTCCAGTCTTTTCGGGGCAGATTTTTGTGTCAAGTATGCATTGGGGAGGGGGACAGGGGTGCTGTTTTCGTTTGGGTATTTTGCAAACTTGAGCCGGGGCACACATGAAATCTAAGGAGGGCAGGAATTTGGCTCAGCTGAGGGGTGTGTAGAAGCCGGGCTGAGGGACCGAGAGAGAATCGGTGACCGGCTGATTTTGTTTGATGCTGTGATTAATTACTAGGCTGTGGTCCAGGGGAGATGGGAGATGGAAAGAGAAGAAAGCAGTTACTGAACAACCAGGAGGTCAAAGGTCATGCCTAGCAGCTGGGGCATGTTTTTACAACTCCTTTTCCTAGGGGGGGGGGAAGCAAAAGTATTGCATTTTCCTCCCTGGCTCCAGCCTTGCAAACAAAGGAAAGACCCCCCCCTACCCTCTGGCATATAGTCTCTCCCCCACCCCAGCCCCCCACCCATTAAAAATAACTCTTGAGTGACAACAGGCTCAATTTAAGCTTGAAAAATCCAATCTGCCAAAAGATTTATTGCTAACTTTTGCCCAAACTATATAAGGGGGGGTAGGTAGAGTGGGGCCAGAAGAGGGAATGCAGGTACCTTAAAAAAAAAAAAAAAACCCAATGCATCATACCAAGATGAAAATGAATGAGCCAATTAGCTAGGTAAGGTTTCCTCCATCTCTGCTGACGATTTTGTTTAGGGCATTTTTTAAGTATCTGTGCAGGCTACTCTTTCGGATCTCTGTAGCATTTGACAAATGACGGTGCTATCTGTTCAGTCCTGTCCCCAATTCTATGGACATATTTCTCTCCACATTTTTCCCGATCTGTAGAGCTTCTTAGAGTTGTTTTACCAGGGCTTTTTTTCTCATAGAACGCCCAGAATGGAGTTCTGGCACCTTTTTGGGATGGAACCTTATAGGGTAGGCAAGGCGGGTTGTATGACGTGTGTGAGTTCTGGCACCTTTTTTCTTTACAAAAAAACCACTGTTTTTTACCCTCTGGCTGATGTGGGCTTTGATGGTGTCTAGCTGTTATGTTTTTTGGGCAGCCTCGTTTCCTTTTACCACTGACCCTTCCAGGCATAGCTGACTTTTCCAGTAAGTTTGATCACACGACGTGGCCGAAATAATTAAGGTGGAATTTTGTGGGTTTTTTGCCTTCCAGCGATATGACTGGCTTTATATGCTCCAATATTTGCTGGATTGTTACCTCTGCTGAATCGGCAGGTGCCTTCTCCAACAACAGAGCTCAAACAAGTAATCTTTCCTCCCGTTTCCTAATTTCTTTCTTCCTAATTTTTTTCATGGCCCAATGTTGGGTCTGATTTACCTGGCCAACAGAGAAAGCTTGAGGGAGACATGGTAACGTCTTCCAATACTTGAGGGGCTGTCACAGAGAAGATTTAGTCTCCAAAGCACCCCAGGGCAAGACAAGAAGCGATGGATAGAAACTAATCAAGGAGAGAACTAACGCAGAACTAAGGAAAACATTTCCTGGCGGTGAGAACGATTAACCAGTGGAATGGCTTGCCTTCAGAGGTTGTGGGTGCTCCAACAGTGGAGGTTTTCAAGACAAGACTGAACAGCCCATTTGTCTGGGATTTTATAAGGACTCCTGTCAAGGTCCCTCCCAGCTTTAGTATTTTATGATTACAGTGGTACCTTGGTTCTCAACTGCTTTGAAACTCATCAAATTTGGTACCCAGTACATTTTGATGCAAAAAAAATCTGTCCCGTTACTCATTGTTTGTTTGGTACTCCATGCACAAGCTAGAACTTGTCATGGTCAGCTGCCTTGTGACTCACTACGTTATTCCTTATGGGGAAAATGTGTTTGGTACTCATCGTTTTTGCTACTCATCCCTTGTCCTGGAACCAATTCACAACGAGTACTGAGGTATCACTGTATATAAATAACTGTAGTTTATTCTGCCTGGTTTGTTCAGCCCATGCAGAGGTGTTGGGGTGCCCTCAAATGATACTGAACCCAGAATTGCAGCTATACTGGGGGTTTCAATACACACCTGTATGCCTTAACTCTAGAGAGAGAACAGATGGTACTCTTCCTTACAGTCTCTCTGAGGGCAGACAACTCTTTTTCAGAACCTTCAATTATTGAAAAATTTAGGAAGTCCCTTGAGCTTTGATCTGGGAGGGGTGGGTTTTTTTTGGGGGGAGGTAAGATTTACAGGTTTCACATTCAACTTCTGTTCTCTCTATCCACTGAATTCTGAACAGCCAACCCTTTTTAAGCTGAGTGGATCTTGCGCGTTGTTATTATTATTGGTGTGCAATACACTTATAGAAAATTGGATCGATTAATTAAACGAGGGACAGCCGGTTAAATTAGCCTTGGATGAGTCAGACATTGTGCATTTCAAATTGGGGATTTTATTGCAAAACGTTTCCAAGGTACAAAGATTGCTGCACGAAGACCTGGTCAAAGATAATTGAGAAATATTCACTATTTCCCTCCCCACCCCCTCTCCGAAAAGGAATGCTGGCTAAAAGATGATTATTTGAACTGAAAGGCAACATCCTCTTGGCCTGGAAATCTGAGACTGTGTGGAGCCTGGCAGGCGTTCTCAGTGCCAAGGAGCTGATTTTGGTGGGTCTCGTCCCTGCTAAGCTCAGTGTTCCCAAATCTCTCTAATTCTCGCCCACAAACCAAAACCCGAGGATTACTTGTTAAAATAGCATCCTGCTGCTATGCTAAACCTGAAAGTGGACAGGCCACGCTTAGTAAGGAAGCCACTGTTTTTCCCTTTTAAATTGGAATTCAGGATGAAGTCTATATGAAAAGCCCCAGTGCTATCCTGCTGTCTCTGCCTCAAGGGACATGATGTGAAGAAATGGGAGGCCTGAGCAAAGGCATTCATAGAACATAGAATAATAGAGTTGGAAGGGCTTTTAGAGGTCTCCTAGTCCAACCCCCTGCTCAAGCAGGATACTCTTACAGAATAGCAGAGTTGCCAGGGACCTTGGAGATCTTCTAGTCCAACCCCCTGCTCAAGCAGGAGACCCTACGCCATTCCAGACAAACGGCTGTCCAGTCTCTTCTTGAAAACTTCCAGTGTTGGAGCATTCACCGCTTCTGGAGGCAGGTTGTTCCACTGATTAATTGTTCTAACTGTCAGGAAGTTTCTCCTTAGTTCTAGGTTGCTTCTCTCCTTGATCAGTTTCCATCCGTTGCTTCTCGTCCTGCCTTCAGGTGCCTTGGAGAATAGCTTGACTCCCTCTTCTTTGTGGCATCCCCTGAGATATTGAAACTCCACATCGGTATAAATTGAAACATGAATTAAGACTTTAAACTTTAAAGCAAGTTTTAGGCAGCTGAACCCATACAACCCACTTCAAATTCCGGATCCTTTGTACCGATTTAGAAAACTCATGTTTACGTATCATGTGTACCTCAATGTCATAAATATTATATAAATCCATACTGTAAAGAAAAAGAATTATATCCTAAAAAAATTCCAGCGTCTACAAATTATTGAAATGATCCATTGTGCTTACTGCTTTACGTCATCTTTGGTTTAATATGATTTAAATGTGAAATTTAAGGATGCCAAAGATCTGGAACTGTCTTTACTACGTAGGGACATCTATAAAGTAGTACTCATGACAGCAAATCATTCTCCTCTATTCCATTCTTGCCAAACCAAATTCCCTTTTTCCAACGTTGCTATGAATCCAGCTTTTCTTCAGCATTTTTCAGCTCAAGAGGCCTACAGAACAGTCTGTACTATGCTACCATAGAGTAAATAAAGAATTCCGTACAATAAATCAGCCAAAAGAACAGGATGAAATGACCATCATACAGACACAGGTCACCATAAATAAAAGTCTTCCCAAAGTGCGGAGGGATTAAGAGAATTCTGGCCAAGTCTCCCATATCAGGTTTTGTTTGGGTTTTTTTGTAGTTACGGCGGCAATAGAGAAGAAAAGGAGAGGAAAACCTAATACTTTTCCCCTCAGTGTGACTGCTGAGCATTCGTTCTGCTGGAAGGATTGAAATATGGAACATGTTATATAATAATAATAATAACAACAACAAGAAGAACAACTTTAATTGTCACTTTAAATGTACACCAATCGGCATACACCAAAATGAAATTTCATTGCATACAGCTCTCAAGGGCCACCACCTCCGATATACACTCCTTGTTCGTGGCCAGCTCAAGTTTCAGGACGTCCATTTTAGTCTCTAGGGAGCGAAGGATGGCCAATAGGCCAGATGGAAAGGGAGCTCCATGTGGATATATATCTTTCGCTCCCTAGACTCACATTTATGACAGTTGCAGTTCCTGGGGGTCACATGATCACCTTTTGTGACCCTCTAACACAGGGGTCCTCAACTTGGCAACTTTAAGACTTGCGGACTTCAACTAGGAGTTGAAGTCCGCAAGTCTTAAAGTTGCCAAGGTTGAGGACCCCTGCTCTAACAAGCAAAGTCAATGGGGAAGCCAGATTTACTTAACAACCGTGCTACTAACTTAACCACTGCAGTGATTCCCTTAACAACTGTGGCAAGGGAGTCATAAAGTGGGCCAAAACTCCCTTAGCAACTGTCTTGCTTAGCAACAGAAATGTTGGACTCAGTTTGGGTGGTGATTTGAGGACTACCTGCATTAAACACAGCCATTAGAAAGCAGGAGAACATTATCTTGTCATGTGTCAGAAACCGTTCAAAAGGAGCCCGGCTCTTTTGATCACGTGTTGCAAGGCAGCGTGTCTAAATGCAAAAGAGCTCATGGTAGGTCCACATTCCCCAACCTGATGCTCTCCAGATGCGTTGTGAGTTCAGGGAGCACCATCTTGGCCCATCCAGAGTCAAGAGAGTGGAATGGCTTCCCTGTAATCAGTTGTGAAATGAGGCGATTCAGAGGAGGAACGTAAGGGCCTCCAGGTGCATGGAAGAGGGACGATGGACCTCTGATTCCCTCCCTTCTCGTAGCTGACTCACATCACAGGAGACTTGGTGGTGCAGTGGTTGGAATGTAGCATTGCAGGCAGACGTTGCCCACTGCCAGGAATTCGATCCTGTCTGGCTCAAGGTTGACTCAGCCTTCCATCCTTCTGAGGTCGGTAAAATAAGAGCCCAGGTTATTGAGGGCAATAGGCAAATTCTGTACACCGCATAGAGAATGCTGTAAAGCACTATGGAGAAGTATATAAGTCTAGGGCAGGGATAGGCAACCTTGGCTCTTTTATGACTGGTGGACTTCAACTCCCAGAATTCCTGAGCCAGCCTGGCTCAGCTTGGAAACCTCTCCCTTTCCCCTCAGCGTGGCTGGCTCAGGAATTCTGGGAGTTGAAGTCCACGAGTCATAAAAGAGCCCAAGGTTGCCTACCCCTGGTCTAGGTGCTATTGCTGTCTGAACCACCCTCATCCAACTGGGCTTGTAGCTTTCATTCTGATCCAGCGATCGCCATCTTCCGATTGCAGTGAACACAACTAGTTGTTCTCCCCCCCCCCCTGTTGCATATTTGAGGGCGTTGAATGTCTTTGTTAACTCTTGGCTTTAATAAGCTGGAAAACTTAGTGCTGGGTTGGGGTCCTGATTTGGGAGGAAGAAGTCCTTTAGGGAACGGATAAGGAGCATCAGTAGCTGTTGCCCACCGCTACCCCTCCCACCACTGAGACTTTGCCAAAATAAGAAACAGGCGTTGCACATGGGTTCTGTGCAGCCGGATGAAGAGAAAGCGATGGCTAATACCTTTGGCGCACCACCCCGGCAAAACTGATCCTTGCCAGCCTTCAGGAAAGGCCAATTAGAAGGGGGTTCCCCTCCACCTCTTCCTCTCCCCCAACCCCAGATAAAAAGAGACTGGTCCCCAGAGGCCCAACTAAGCACTTCCTGTTGGGATTAAGGGATCTGGGGTGGCTGTGTGTGTACATGCGCACGAATGCACACACACTTTCTCTCTCTCTCTCTCTCTCTTTTCAGGAAATACCTTTAGTAAGCCCTGGCGGTGTTTCTATGGCAACCGCAGAGGGGACCTGCTGATCTCAGCCATTCAGGGTTTTTTTTATTGTTCTGGGCTCCCTTTTGTGGCTCTGCATCCACAGGGCTGGCCAATAACTACCATTTGCCCTTTGGGGGGAAAGGCTCTGAATGCAAATGTGATTTAAAAAGAAAAACAAAACAAGAAAACATTCAGAGGGACTCACCCTGCACAGGACCGATTGCGTGCAACACCTCCCCTCTCTCTATTTAGGGTCCCCTCTGAGTATCCAACCAGTAAAAGTTAATCCAGCTGCTGTTCTCCTCCTCCCACGTGGGAGGAGGGCTTGGGAAAGCAGGAAGCAGAAGAAGAAGAACTACTTCCTCCTCTTCCTCTTCCTCCTCCTCCTCCTCCTC
>NW_015387065.1:178064-187286 GCF_001527695.2 Protobothrops mucrosquamatus | reverse complement strand
CTCTCTCCTCCTCCTCCTCCTTCCTACTCCCCTTCTTCTCCTTGCCCCCCCCCTCTCTAAGAACCTGTAGAGTTCGGCCTTTGTCCCTGCCTTGCCTGGCTAAATTTGGGGTTTTCATTTCATTTCAAAGCTGCATTAAAAAAAATTAATCGCCCAAGCTGGGGCGAAGACCTTTTGGGTGTTACATCACGCATGATGTCCAGCCTGGTTTCATAAACCATTATGTAATGCTCCTGGCAGGAGCTGGCTCCTCCTGCGCACTGGGACGTCCCCTCCCTCCTTGGCTCACTCCAGGCTCAGATTCTCAGATTACAGCCTTGAGTGCGAGATATTAGAGACACTCTTTTCCAAATCTCTGGAGGGACACCATGCAGAGGTTTTTGCGGTTGGCCATCAATCTTTTTTTTTCCAGCGCTCTGTCACCGAAGCATGCATATTCAGGCTTCTTGTTTGCCCAGGACAAATGTTCTTGGTGTTTTGTTTATAAACTCAGGATCCCAGGACCTTTGCGGGTGATGGGTGTTAAAGATTGCCCTTTCTCTGTCTTGTGATATTTTAATCGGAAGGCAACGAAAGTCAAGGGACGTGGAAGCCATCCATAGGCAACTCAAGAGCCATTCAGCCCAAGATCTTGCTTCTGATATATACCAATGGAATATAGCAGCATTTCCCGATGACCTGCCCTTAAGACAGGCATGTCAAATTCGCGACGTCACATGACGCCGCGTGACGTATCGTGACTTTTCCCCCATTGCCGGCAATGGGGTGGGCGTGTTTTCAACGTGACGCATCCGGCCCACGGGCCGGCAGTTTGACATGTCTGCCTTAAAGAGTCCTCTGTCAGCTTTGGTCATCATCTTATTAATTCCTCAGCATAACAGAGAAGGAAGGGACTTTGGAGATCTTCTAGTCCAACCCCCTGCCCAAGCATGAGACCCTATGTCAGTGATGGCGAACCTTTTAGAGACCGAGTGCCCAAACTGCAACCCAAAACCCACTTATGCATTGTCGGGTGCCGGGTGGGTGTGGCCCATTGGGTGGGTGTGGCCCATTGGGTGGGTGTGGCAATAGGGTGGGTGTGGACCATTGGGCGGGCATGGCTGAGGTGGTAACGGCAGACTGGGTGGGACTAAAAAGTTCAATCAATCAATTCCAACTTTGCAAGATCTTTTTTTTTCCCGTGAGTTGAAATTGATTGATTGATTGAACCTTTTTTTTTTTTTTGCACACGGCGGCGGAGGCCTAAAGCGAAAAGGTTTTATAAAACCCAGCTAAAGGCCTAGGACTGGGGCGACGGCCCGTGTGCCCACAGAGAGGGCTCTGAGTGCCGCCTCTGGCACCCGTGCCATAGGTTCGCCACCACTGTCTTATGGAATATTTTTTTTTTCATTTTCTCCATCTAACCTAGAAGATTCTTTGGAGATCTGGAATTCTTTCGCTGCTTCCTGTCTAAATCTTAATCAGACCTGATGCCCCTTAGCTTTGTCAAGAGCAGCCAAAGGGGAGAAGAACAATTTGGAGGAAGTAGGAAAGAAGCATTTGGGCATCTCCCATACCTGACAGCAGTATCCTTCTCTAGGCAGCTGCGGTGCGAAAGAAGAGAGCAGATAAAAGGACAATGCCATTTATTGTTATTTCCAGCAGCGTAATAGGTTTGGTCTTCTTATTAGCCCTGAATGGTAGCAGTGATGTCATGCAGATGGCTAAAAAGAAAAAAGAGAGAGAGAAAGAATCGAAACCACTGAGAATCTGGGAATGAGAGAAGGGTCCTGCATTTCAGCCACTGTTATGGAAATTGCCTGGATGCAGGCCCTGATGATGGGAGACTCCATTAAGGAATTACTCTTTTCTTTTCCAAAGCTGGAACAGGCCCCAGGCAACTATCACATCCTTTGCACAATGGGAGCAAACACAAAGAGCCACAAAGATAATCTGGCTTATTAAAGATTTGTTCAAAAGGGGGGAAAGGGGGGGAGAGGGGTGTCAGAGCTGCCCTAGGTGCACCTCCTTCTGGAATCTCAGCCCATCTGTTGGCTGATCTGCACTCCAACCACAGTTGCCTCTGGCTGGCCTTTTCAAAAGCCGCGATGGTGGCCTGCAGGAAGCTTTTGAGCCTGATAAGAGTCCAGTCGTCAAATAGGGTTTTCCTTTTTCGGCACGTCCAAAAGACTGTGGTGTCCTCGATGCTCTCTGAGCTTGGTTGTTTTCTCGCAGACGTTTCATTACCAATCTAGGTAACATTATCAGTGCTATGAAAGGAGTAGGTTGTGTCTTATTTTATCTACTCGTGGCTTGCCCTGTCAGTGTTGGTTAAGAGTAGACTTGGTGTGTCCCTTGTTTGGATTGTTTTACTGTTATCTTTGTTTGTCTGGGTTGGTGGCGCCTTGATTGGAGTATTGTTTAGCTTTGACTGTTGGTCTAGCATTAATCTTGGTTTTATTCTCGGCCTGTTTGGGTGTTGATTGCTAAAGAGGAGATTTTTCTAGATGGCCTAGTTGGGTCATGGAAACGTCTGCAAGAAAACCACCAAGCTCAGAGGGTGCCAAGGAATCCACAGTTCAACCCTGGACTACAAATACTCTTTATCTATCAGGTCCAAAGGAAGAAGTGACAACATCAGTCATAGGTCAGGCCCATCCCCCAAAGATAAGGGTGTTTCTAGTGGGACAGTACAGTACAGAATCATGGGAAGGAGAGTTGGAACACAGTGCAAGGTTGGTCCAGGATTGGTGAAGAAGCAACGCAAATCCTCTCTGCCCAACATTACCTGTGTTTCTTTTGTTCATGCTTTGACCTTCCCTTGCGTATTTGCAAGTTTTTTTTTGTTTTGTTTTTTTGCTATTTTTGCTATTCCCAGTCAATTCTTTATAGGGAGGCAAAAAAAAGAAAGAAAGAAAGCTTGTTAGGAATTCTGATTTTTACAGATGTCAAAAAGTGCAGCAGCCTTACATTTATTTTATTTTATTTTTTTTAAAAAAGATAGTTCGGACAAAACCAAATTTTAATAGGTGTGGCTTTTCCCAGGGTTCATACTAGTGTTGGGGAAGGCTTTCTTGGGACCCAATCTGGGTCAGTCCCCGGGAACAGAGGTTTGGTCTTCCAAACTTTTGGACTCGTGCTGGAGCCCATCCTTAGGGGATTTCTCTCCCACCAGAATGTGTGCCATACTGGGACCCTTCGTAAGGCTTTCCCAGTTGGCTTTCTGCCTGTTGAAGGCGTGCTAAAGCAGTGGTTCTCAACCTTTTTAATGCCGCGACCCCCAACTGGTCGTAAGCCGAGGACTAAACCGGTCGCAGGTCAAGGACTAAACCGGTCGTAAGTCGAGGACTAAACCGGTTGTAAGTCGAGGACTAAACCGGTCATAAGTCGAGGACTACCCAACCTGTCGTAAGTCGAGGACTTTCCCTGCCCGAGAGCGCCGCGCAGGCGTGGTTCCGCCCCGGCGTGGTTCCGCCCCCTGCGCCGGCCGAGGCGTAGCTGGCAAGCGGCAGAGACGGAGCAGGCCGACCACCAGCTGGCCCAGCTCAAGGGAGGTAAGGCACCCGCCAGAAAGGGGGAAAAAAATGGCGGACAGCCTTGCTTGGCGACCCCCGTGAAATGGTCGATCGACCCCAAATGGGGTCGCGACCCATAGGTTGAGAACCGCTGTGCTAAAGGAAGGTGTATGTGTGTGTGTGTGGGGGGGGTTTCCCTCTTTTGAAATGGAGATTTGAAGCCTGGGATTGGGGGCTTTCTCTAAAGCAGTTCTCTCTCAGATGATTTGGTATTCAGGAGTCCATGTTAGCCTGACAGCTTATAATTAATTACATTATGAAACTTGTATAAAACTGACTTTAGTGAAAGGAATCCAACCGCCAGGGAGTCTGGCTATATGGTGCCTGCGACAGTCAACCCCCCTCCCCTCCCCCTTAGAATCTTAAACTGAAGTCTCAAAATGGACTAAAACAGGGTTGATCCCTGACAGGTATTCCAGTGGCACTCTTAGGAGATCGGGGGATCCCCAGTGCCTCAAAAGGTTGATACCCCAGCAGGTAATGGGAAGATTCTCCAGCTAAAAGCTTGGAAAGCAGATCTAAATAGCTTCTCTTCAAATCCAGGCTAGTTGGGAGAGATGAGTTATGGTAGCTGACATCCAGCAGCTTCCTGTGAGGGTATAAAACACAACCAATGCACCTGAAAGAGTCCGTGCCTTGCTTTTTAATCAGTGGATGTGCTTAACTCCCAGTGATGTAATGCAGCATCCCCCCCCCCAACCTTTCTGGCACTAGGGTCCGGTTTCAGAAGAAAAAATTGTCTTCCACAGACCGAAAGGGGAGAGGGATGGTTTCACACGCAACCTAAATCCTGCACATGTGCAGATGAAAGTTTGTTTGGGCAGCCCTGGTTCCTCTCAGGCCACCGACCGGTCCCGATCTGTGGCCCAGGGCTTGGAGACCCCTGGTGTAATAAAACGAGGGGGAAATCACTATCACCTTATTTGCATCAACGTAGCCAAGGTTTTGTGAGTCCTTGCAGCTAGGACAATGAGGTTATGTTTTTTTTTCTTTGGGGGGGGAACCACTAATCATTGGAAGACAGGTTGAGGCCATGCTCCGTCCTTTAGCTAGCATGGGGCTGCCTCCCCTTTCCTGGAAAAGCTAATGAAGCTGGATATGGTCATTAGCCTGTGAATGCCATCGCTCAGCGTTCCCACCAGGCCTATTTACCAACTTGGGCTCCGGGTGACCAATGGCCAGTAGCCTGTCTTTGCCCTCTGACTTCCTTCTCTCGTCAGCTGGGGCTGGGAGGGAGAGCTTGTCCATCACGGGGAGAAAAGCATCTCTGCCCTCGGAGATCCCATCGGTCATGGCAATTTAATGCAGAACAGTGCCGGGAATGGGAGCTTTTATTGACTTTGAAATGAGATGACCCCAGCCATGCGCTTTGAGCTGATGCCTACTATATGCTCCCTCCCTCCCTCCTCCCGCTCTCTCTCCTAGGGACCCAAGGCAAACAGAAGGCTTGCGAGAGTGGGAGGAGGTGAGAGAGCCCACCTAATTAAGGTGGCAGTGGGGAGCCCCCCAGAGCATGAGCTTAGAAGAGAGACGTGCAATCTCCCTTTTTCAGTTGTGTGCGGGGGGGGCTACATTCCAGAAGAGGAGAGGAGAGTGAGAAAACGGATCATAAATTAAAATCGATTGCACTGCATTCACGATTGCAGTGCAGTTGACATCACCCCCCTGTACGAGTGTACGCTATTCGTCTCACTTATTTTGGCCGTGTCATGTGGGGGAATTCATTGGAGAAAGCAATAATGTTTGGAAGAGTTAGCGGTAAAAGGAAACCAGGCTGGCAAAGAACATGGTGGCTGGACACCGTCAAAGTTGACACCAGCCAGAGCATAGAAAATGTCAAAAAAGAATGTGGGGAGACCTAATCGCCGAGAGTTGGACATGACCGAATAGATAACATCATCATTATCATAGAACATAGAATAATAGAGTTGGAAGGGACCTTGGAGATCTTCTAGTCCAACCTCCTGCTCAAGCAGGAGACCCTACCTATACCATTCCAGAGAAGGGCTGTCCAGTTTCTTCTTAAAAACCTCCAGTGATGGAACACTCACAACTTCTGAAGGCAAGTTGTCCCACTGATTAATTGTTCTGTCAGGAAACCTTAGTTCTAGGTTGTTTCTCTCCTTGGTTAGTTTCCATCCATTGTTTCTTGTCTTGCCTCCTGGTGCTTTGGAAAATAAGTTGACCCCCTCTTCTTTGTGGCAGCCCCTCAAATATTGGAACACTGCTATTATGTCACACCTAGTCCTTCTTTTTTCTAAACTAGACATACCCAATTCCTGTAACCATTCTTCCTAGGGCTGAGAGTCATTGACTGGCCCACTATTCAACCCACTGTGCCTAAGACAGAACTAGAACTGGTCTGCCAGCTCGAAGCCTTTGACTTCTACATCAGTGTCTCAGATTTCTTTATTGAATGATGCAGGACAGAACGGCGATCATCACTTGCGTCACGTTCCGAGTAATTGCAGGAAATAATGACATTTGTTAAGCCACATAATGAAACATCTATTCAACTAAATTCACATAATATGAACTCTGCATCACAGGTGATTAGACTGTTTTTGAGTCACTGCCTGTTGCTTTTGCATCTTCCAGGCTGCTTTTTTTTTCTGCTCCCCAGAGCTGAGTTTTGAGATTTTTAATTGCTTGGGGATTATTTTTATTTCTTTAAAAATAATTTCTTTGGTCATCATCGCTCATGCTCTTTTCTTCTCTGCTGCCTGCTTTTTCTGCTGGGTCTTCCCTTCTCCTCATTTCCTTCTTTCTTTTAGCTTAGCTACCCTGTTTGAATTGCTCGCTGCACAATAGAAGAGCTGAATTGAGCTAAAGTGATCTGTTTTTCCTTGCCCTGTTCATATAACACAACAGAGCACGTATTTTTCTTTCGGCTCCGGGTCATCCTTCCACTCTCAAACAGATTGCCATGTTTTCCAATAGGCCTTTTGGGATTCATAGTCTGAAATACTAACCAGCTTCATCATTTCGCCCTCATATAAATGCACACTTATTTATTCATGTATTCCGCCACATTCATCTGCTATGCTATATGAGGGCGGGGGGAAAGCTCTTCCTTGCCATGCCTAAGTGGAAACATTTATTTAAATGCGAAAGTAGACTAAAACCATGTCATCAAAATTAAGCACAGCAAGAAAGAATAACCAACCACGGTCTCAGAGAGAAACACACAGATTGTAAACCGCTTTTTCATCATTTTTGAACATCCAAGTTATTTGAAACCTGGCTGGCAACCGGCTTTTTTTTTTTCCTTTCAAGGCAGTCCAGTAAAGAGGAAGAACTCAACAGAGAAATAAATTTTAGAAGAAAAGTTTGATCTTTGGCTGGACCAACTTGCACCGTGTTTACAAGGTGTGGTTTAGATCAGCGGTCCCTAAACTTTTTGGCATCAGGGACCGGTTTTGTAGAAGACAATTTTTCCACGGATGGGGGTGGGTGGGGATGAAGGTGCATGCAATCTACATCCTGCACGTGCACAGTTTTGTCGCCCGCTGCTCACCTACAGCGGCCCTATTCTTAACAGGCCACGGACCGGTAGCGGTCTGTGGCCCGGAGGGTTGAGGACCCCTGGTTTAAACAATGCTAACTTCTGTAACAATGCGGCCTTCTGCGTCTCTCTTTTCTCTTCCAGCCTTCCAACACGTTAATGTTTCTTTCTGATAGACTTTAAGAAGTGCGTTCTGCCTGATGGGTCCCTTGGCTGATTAGTGAGACAGGGCCCATGTGTCTGGAGACATCAGTTGTTGGAGCAACTGACTGTCATCTGGAATTGGTTTTCTAAGGATTCTATCTCCCCTACTTAATCCTCCAAGCTTCCCATATTGCATAGTGTCACATGGGTAGGAATAAAATGATTTGCAGTTCTTCAATTTTCAAATCATAACAGTCTTGAATGGCAGGAAAAGACATCGCCGTTAACTATTTTTTCCACGATAATCTACTGTTCTCCAAGGAAGTGTATCTACTAGGTGGCAACTATAACAGTCAAAAGGTATTTAGAACTAAACTGAGATTAGGAATGTAATCCAAAAATTTACGGTCGTGGAGCATTTACCAATTTCAGGATTATGATGGTTCAGAGACCACCCAGGTTTTCCTCTTCCTTTTTCTTCATACAAGCAAAGATATACATTAAGCTCAATTATGAGAACATTAAAATTTGCAATCCTATATACGTACGTTTGGAAGTAATTATTATTGGATTAAATAGGAGCTAACGACCTAATCTTGGTCTACATAAATCCGGGCCCAAAACTTCAGGGAATGTGCCTATTGGATAAAATAAAGCATATGGATCCCTCAGTGTATCAAAAACTTCCGTGCCCTTCCATATTTTCATCACGGGGCACCTCTGATTTTGCCAGTTCTTGCTTCAGTCATGCTTCGTTTGATGACGATGACGTTCTTGCTGTTCTTTCAGCTTAGTTGTGGGTCTGCTTATTTTGCTTTGTGCTCTTCTACTCCTTACAGTGAAGCTTCCTGGTGCAGGATGCAACATGTTTTGTGTTTCAGCCATCTTGCTGTAGAGCATAATGTTCTTTAGGGCTGAGAGGAAGAGACTGGCTTAAGGGCACCTAGTTGGCTTCCAAGCCTAAGAAAGGATCAGAATCTGGATCTCCCTGTGCCTAGTTCAGTACCTTAACCATTACACTGCACAGTCTCTTATTTCCTTGATTTATTTCCCATCTTTCCTTTAGAAGCCAAAGACTGTGTGCATAATGACCTTCTCCCTTTTCCCGTAGGAGGCAAGTTTAAGACTTGTGGGCTTTAACTCCCAGAATTCCCAGAGCACCACACAGAAGCTGATCATGTATAAAGGTTAAAGTGGTTTTATTATACAGTGGCACCTTGGTACCCAATTGCTTTGAAACTCATCAAATTTGGTACTCAATGCATTTTGGCATGAAAATTTTGTCCCGGAACTCATTATTTGTTTGGTACTCAATACACAAGCTAGAACTTGCTGGTGTTGGCTGCCTTGTGATTCACTACATTATTCCTTATGGGGAAAAAATTGTTTGGTACTCATCATTTTTGGTACGCATCACACCTCCTGGAACCAATTAACGATGAGGTACTGAGGTACCACTGTACCTGGGGGTGGTGTTGAGATAATACCAGTGAGTGAGAAACCAAACCAGTGATCAGGAATTCAAGGCTAGTGTTTATCAGCCTAGTGTTTTGTTTTGTTGATTTTGCTCTTTATTAGATTATTTTCATCTGGGCTGTTCGTCTAATTTTAGGTTTATAGCTGCGTTTAGGTGTTTCTAGTTTTGCATGCCATTGGAATTGGGCAGCTAATAAATATAAAATAATGATGATGATGACAATTATGATTATAATATATTTTATAGCCTTTCACCTGGGAATTCTGAATGTGGAAGAATTATTACATTTCAGGTCTACCAGAGATTATTAGATGATAAAGTGGGAACATTTTTGTCTCTAAGCGTTCTACAGCACTGGAGATGGATAATCCACGATGGGTTAACTTAATCCTCCTGCCCAATCAGATCAAGTCAGCCAAACTTGCCACGCCTGTCCTGGGCCTATCCTTTCCCAGTTTTCGACTTGATCTGGCCCAGAGCACACGTGGCAAGACTGGCTCACAGGCAGGTAGGATTCCATCGTGGATTATCCATTAGATTTA
>NW_015387065.1:176372-178010 GCF_001527695.2 Protobothrops mucrosquamatus | reverse complement strand
GACCAGCTTACCGGGGCCTCGATCTCCCTCGGCGTCGGAGCTCCCGGCAGCGGTTCAGGCGGCCTGCAGAACTCTGCAGGCACCGAGCGGTATCTCTAAAATAAGCATACTTAAGATCTATCCCACAAATTTATTATATGAATGGCCACTATAAAACATTTTTTGATGGCTGTCCATGTTGATTAGGGGAGTGACATTTGCACACAATAAACATTTATCAATATTTGCATGAGTCGAATAATGTCTGGAGAGAGTACTTTAAAACTGATTTACTATTGAATATATTGATAGATTCAGCTCTGTTAAGTTTTCCACAGTGATGCGGCTACTTTCTATTTCGATCCAAGCGGTTTTAGAATCTAAATCACAGCTTCTTTTAAATCAGGGGGTCCAATCTTGGCAACTTTAAGTTCTATGGACTTGCTGGCTAGGGAATTCTGGGAGTTGAAGTCCATCCGTCTTGCCAAGAGTGGACACCCCAGATTTAAATGTATATATCAAGAGCTAATGTTTATTGAATCATCATCAACACTTTGCACCGAGTCTGAAGTTGTAATTCAGAAACAGTGTAACCCGGTTTAGTTGCAGAATTTGTAGGAGTACCGTTTGGGGTACGACAAGGTTTTTAAACTTTTAGGTGCAGAATTTGTTATTTAAAAAATCCCCAGAAACTCTGATCAAGGGACAAAGCTCTAGTGATTGATAACCTACTGTGTTTGAGTGAACTCTTTCTATATCCTTAATTTCTCACAGAATCTCATCAAGGTCTCACAAACACCTTGGGTTCTGTAGAAAACAGATCGAAAAACCCAGTCTCTACCTTTTAATAACAAAAGGGGCTACCAGATGACTCCTGATTTTCAGTTTAATTGGTAATTAGTGGACTGGCATTAGATCAACACTGTTAAATTACAGGTTCTCTTTAACAGGTTTAAAATCTGTTTTGGTTCTAGAATAATAGGGTAGCCATATTTATTTATTTTTTAAAAATATTTCTGTAGGTGTATGCTTATTTTGTTGTTTCTCTTGTGCCTGTGATTTACCAATCGCTGATTATTATACTTTAATTGAATCCGAGCGTATCATAACACAAGCCACCGTAGGGAAGTCAGCAACATCCAGAATCATAGTTTGTGCTTGGTCAAAGTTGATGTCTCTTTTGGAGGGGAGATGAAAGTAACAGGAGAAGGCCAAGATCCGGCAGGGTTTTTAAACAAGAACTGAACAGGGAATTTAGCAGCAATTTCTTCTTCTTCAGAAACTCAGCTTTTTGAACTTTCTGGACCCTCAGTAGAAACTTACCCTGTGGTAAGATGGGCAAGCCAATAAATTTTATAAATACAGTTTAAAAAAAACAACATCCTGCATGGAATAGTGGAACGTTAAAGTTGTGAGCAAAGAAGAAACTAGTTCCATAAAGTAACAGCTTCCCAGATGTGTTTTTTTTTTTTTTTTTTTTTTTCAACAAAATTTTTATTGGTTTTATTTTACATGGTGGCAAGGCCATCAATTAATCAAAACAAAATCATATTTATACAATTCAAATTATTTCAATATAATTAACTCAGTTATACATATAACTAATCTATTATTATTTTAATATATCCTACTTCCCCTTAAGTCAATACTAGTAACTCT
>NW_015387065.1:168032-175436 GCF_001527695.2 Protobothrops mucrosquamatus | reverse complement strand
TTCATATGTCTGGCACCCCTGGTAAACCAGGGTACGCCATGTCGGTCGATCATGCGCCAAAGATTCCCAAGAGATGGTGTCGATATCCAGGGACTTGAGAGATGCTTTCAGCGTGTCTTTGTATCGCTTCTTTTGTCCCCCGTGCGATCGCTTTCCTTGAGACAGCTCACCATAGAAGAGCTGTTTAGGGATGCGATGGCCTGGCATCCTTACAACGTGGCCTGCCCAGCGCATCTGGGCTTTCATCACTAATTCTGGTTTTCAGCAGCCAGGATAAAGGAGAGGAGGAAGAGTGGATCACCCAGTCCCAGAAAGATATTTCAGACTGATTCTGTGCCTGGGAAACGAGAAAGGGAACAGATCGGTTGCAAATTCCACTCCCCGTTCTTTCTGATGGAAAGCAAAATTCACCGTCTCATTTAGCAGCAGAAATGGTTGGGCTCAATTGTGGTCGAGAACCACCTTTAATTGAGAAAGCGAGCTGGGTCCCCAGCCAACCTACCACTTCTGTCAATGGTTTGGAACAAGGATGGCAACTCGGTAGGAATGGTTGAGCTCAAGATCTGAATCCCTATCCAACTATAGCGGTTTCTCTCCGTTGTCTCTCCAAAGTGGTCTCTATAGAGTCAATGATTTCAGCGTAGGATGAGATGACATGGCCTCCCAGGGTGAGGCTTTCCTCTCCGCCCGTGTTATTTCCGATTTCCAAACAACTGGAGAGAATTTATTATTCTGCAAATCAGAAAATGAATATTCCTCAAAACTCAAATCTTCTCATCCTCGTGCCTGCCAAAATTTGATAAGCCCACCGACGAGACAGCTGGAAGAAACCCTGGTGGTCTCTCTTGGGTGCTTTATTGATTATGGTAAGTAAGAAACATCTGGAAGATGGTGGTTTTTGCTGACCTGAGACTAGACAGGAATGCTGGTGAATGTCTTGTCTGCAGAGGGATATTTCTCCCCGAGAGAAAATGGGGTGTTAATACTGTCCTTAGACTACTCCAGGGCAAGTGGACCGAGTAGGCTTGCAGGAATAACTTTCCATCCTACAGAAGCACTTTAAAAAAAAGAGAGCAGGAAATTAAATCAGCCAATTCTATCTTTCCCCTGGCATACTGATGTGGCATAGTCAAGGATTCACTCAATGGATGATTAGCTTTGTAGAGGCAACTCCGGAGCATGGTCACAATAAAGGAGAATATTTGTAGCTCAGGGTTGAAATGAGGGGTCCTTGGTGCTCTCTGGGCTTGGTTGTTTTCTTGCAGATGTTTCAGTGCCCAAACTAGGTTAAGTCGTCATTGTGCTAGCACTGATGATGTTTCCTAGCTTGGGTAATGAAACATCTGCAAGAAAACAACCACGCTCAGAAAGCACCAAGGACCCCTCAGAGCATGATCAGGAAGTCCACAAGCGATGCTCTACCGATGACCTAAGAAAGAAGCCCTACAGAACAACAGATCCACGCAGTGAAAGAAGGGAGAGAGACTTCATTCTCCTATAATAGCTTTTAACCCTTGCCTCCTCTTTGTCCTTCCCTGCGCTGAAAGCCGGATGGCAGCCTGCTTACCTATGCCTGAAGTTCAGGCAAAGCCATGGCTGCTGGATTGCCCATCCTTGACTTGCCGTTTGTTTTGGCGCAGCTCCTTGCTCATTTCAGCCCTCTTTGTCCTTGGTTCCTAATAACACATTATTTTTAATACATACTGTATATATATTCATATATATAAACAGCTCTGTGTTCATGGATAGTGCTGGATCGGTAATTGAAATGAAAAGCTCTGTTGCAGATTCTTGCTTGCCTTGCTCTCCCAGAGACCTGCATGGCAGCTGACGCTCGAGTCTTAAAAACTGTCAGAGGACACTGTTCTCTCAGACGTTTGCATGTTGCCAGAGGAATGCATCTGCAATAAAGCATTTACCACCTTGCTTCCCCCTCTCTCTGTCTCTTTTTTTTCTCCCCTAACATTTCCAGTTCTCCCCCAAACAAGCCTTGAAGTGGAGTCTTATTCGGCTCACCCTGGCGACCTCCTCCAGTTGCGCTGCCGGCTACGGGACGATGTTCAGAGCATCAACTGGGTGCGAGACGGGGTCCAGCTATCCGAGAACAACCGGACGCGCATCACAGGGGAGGAGGTAGAGGTCAGGGATGCTGTGCCTGAGGACTCCGGTCTTTACGCCTGCATGACCAACAGCCCCTCAGGAAGCGAGACCACCTATTTCTCCGTGAATGTCTCAGGTTTGTAGCAGGTTACCAGCAGGATGGGAAGGTTTGTAGCAGGTTACCAGCAGGTTACCAGCTACTGGGAAGAACAATTTTGAATTATCTTTGTCAGCCTTACCTTTTTTTCCCAACCTTACCAGGATTGGATTGTTGGGAGACCAGGATTCAGTCTATACCAGGGGTAGGCAACCTTGGCTCTTTTGTGACTCGTGGACTTCAACTCCCAGAATTCCTGAGCCAGCATGAGGGAAACTTTGGCCCCTTCATGACTCGTGGACTTCAACTCCCAGAATTCCTGAGCCAGCCATGCTGAGGAGAAAGAGAGAGGTTCCCAAGCTGAGCCATGCTGGCTCAGGAATTCTGGGAGTTGAAGTCCACGAGTCATGAAGGGCCATAGTTCCCCTCATGCTGGCTCAGGAATTCTGGGAGTTGAAGTCCACGAGTCATAAAAGAGCCAAGGTTGCCTACTCCTGGTCTATACAATGTGATGCCCAAGGGAACACCTCTGGAATAGTCTCTCCAACTGTTCTTTTTTTTTAAAAAAATGCATTGTCCACAGGTTTTTCAATATTCATGCCTTCAGCCTCTCCTGATATGCTCAGCTCTAGGGCGAAAATGGATCAGGGTTCGAAGTGAGCTGTGGTGGTATGGGTGGTGGTCTTTGAAAGGCTTTTATTGCTGGCGAAAATAAACACTGTTCTGCTTTACGTTGAGCAAGCGATCACATACTTTTGCTTTCTGAACTGTTAATTTTAATTGGCCAGGAGGTATACATTTACTCTTTGAATTGTGTGCCAGTTTGATGAAGGTAAGAGGCGATTCCCGCGGGCAGCTTTGGTGGGCCTCCTTCATTTCATGGACCCACCGAAGTTCGTTTGGCTCCCCGTGGATACAACCAAGCAAGTTTGAGGATGCATTTGATTGCATTTCCCCCAGTTTGAAAGTCCTATCGAAACTGACAAATTCATTTTGATTTAGAGGTGATACGGATGGTTGGGGGAAGAATGACAGAATACGTCATGGCCATTTTCAATTTAGCACAGCTTCCTGTGTTCGCTAGCGTCCTCTTATAATGTGGAAAAGATCGTGGATTGATTGATGGTTGACGGAAGAAAAATGTGGTTTTCATTTAAAAAAGAACAAGATTCTGAAAAATCTAGATGGGCTGAATAAGACTGACATTTCCACTAGCTGAAAATGGAGGCATTAGCACCGTGCAAGCTTTCCTGATGTCTCCCATCAGTAGTTCCTAATCTGCTAAATTGGCCTAAGATAGGGAAGTGCCAAACTTCATGATCCACCTCTGCCTTAATAGATTATTGGGAAGACTGACTTCTTAGCCACTCTGATTGTGATTCTGTCAAGCCAACCATTTATGAATGCATAAAAGCCTTTCCAGGGAGTCTGCTACTTTTGATAACTCAGATAAGAAGCATATAAGAAGACAGATGTAGGAGGCCTCTTGAGGTTTTAGTTGTCTTTTCTCCCATGGAGAAGCTTCTCATGGTGTGTTTGTAGCTCCCTCTGCACTCTGAAATGGTTTGGTCCAAGTGCAGTTCTATCTGGTGATGAGCTGTTAATAGAAGAACTAATCCATACCAAGTGACAGACAGGATATTCCTGACAGGCTTGCCAAATGGCTGGTTTAGTGACAAACGTCCACACGTTTTTGTCCTGCTTTTGGAGATAGCCAACATGATTGCTTGTCACCAGCTCTGCCTCTTCTCAGGAGAAAATCTAGAGATAGTAATAGTGACATCTGAAACATATGATATCTCCAGGGTCCCAACTTTTTGTCTGACGACGAGAACTCTTCCTTGCTTCGCTGACTCTGAAGAAAACTTACTTAACAATAACATCTCAGAAGTTCAGCACAGGATCAGCACTCTTCTCTAGGCTAGATTTTATCACAGTAGGAAACACATTTGCCAGTGGCAAGTGCTTCTGTGAACTTTTCTAATCAAAATAATCAATGGTTAGTTTCCTATTGACTTTGTCCACCCTTCCATTCCCACCTCTTATTATACCATGCGTTAATAGCAATGGTCACAGCACTTAGACTTGTCTACTGCTTCATAGCGCTTTACAGCCCTCTCTGAGTGGTTTACCATGTCAGCATATTGCCCTCAACATCCGACCTTGGAAGGATGGAAGACTGAGTCAACCTTGAGTCAGCCAGTATTGAACTGCCGGCAGTTGGCAGAGTTAGCTTGCAATGCTGCATTCTAACCACTAGGAGGGAAGGAAGGAAGGAAAGGAAAAGGGAGGGAGGGCAGTAGCAATAACTCTTAGACTTATATACTGCTTCATAGTGCTTTACAGCTCTCTCTAAGTGGAGTTGAAGTCCACCTATCTTAAAGTTCCCGAGGTTGAGAAGCACTGTCTTATCTCATTGGGAAAAGCTCAATTCCTCAACTCATACTTACATTTCTATCCTCCTTAGATGCTCTTCCATCTGCGGAAGACGATGACGACGACGATGATTCTTCCTCAGAGGAAAAGGAGGCAGACAACTCCAAGCCGAACCGTACGTAGAAGCGTCTCTTTTTCCTACCTTGCAGCCACGGACCTCTTGCAAACCCAGTTGGTGAATCTGTTCCCAAAAGAACCGAATCTGGTGTGGCACCCCTTTTCTTTCCGCAGGGACTTAAACTGGAGATGGCTAACCCCAGGACCCTCTCCTGGGCTGCTTACACTCCTTTACAAATCCCTTTGCTTTGACTGTCCTTTGTTACTGCGTCACTGAGGTTTAGATTCCTCTCAGTTGGAGGCGTGACCTGCACAAAAACTATAACGTAAGCCTAAAATAGGCTTTAGTGATTTAACTAAAGAAAGAGCACATTTACCTCCCATCCGGTACAGAAGGAGCAAATCACCGGCCTGGCCAGATGCACTAGATTCCCATCTACTTTACAGGTAGACCTCGACTTACAATCCTCGTTTAGCCACCTTTCAAAATTACAACAGCACTTAAAAACGTTGACTTACGGCCGTTTTTCACACTTACAACCCCAGTTCATGTGATCAAAATTGAGATGCTGGGCAATGGACTCGTATTTATGACGGGGTCTTGTGATCCCCTTTGGTGACCGTCTGATGAGCAAAATCAATGGCGAAGCCAGATTCGCTTACAAATTGTGTTGCTCATTTAACAGCTGCAGTGATTCGTTTAGCAACTCTGGCAAGAAAGTTTGTAAAATGGGGCAAAATTCACTTGGCAAACAGAAATTGGGGGCTCAAATGTGATGGTAAAGTTGCAGGACTACCTGTATTATCAATACACCTCAATGTCCCCCGAAGCTTGTACATGAAACCCCCAACTATCTGTGCCCTAAATTTAATCAGGGCATCTCCTAAGGCTGAATATTTAAGAAAAGGAATGCTTACTTTGCTTTCTCCTTTTATTGGTGGAGAAACGGGCATCACAAAAGCAGCCTACTATAACTTCTTGGATGCCCACTGCTATGTAAGGTGGACAAGCACTTGATGCCCGTGGATCAGAAGCTGTAAGGGAGGCTGGATGACAGGCCATCATCAAGTGGTGATTTGTTGGCTTATATATCTAAAAGATCAGTTGAATAGTCCAGATCCAAAAATTTTTTTAAAAAAGGCTTTGTGGTGAACCATAGTATGGCACTGATTCTCCAGTGTCACCCGATTCCCAGGCTTAGGAGGATTCCATGCTAGGTAAAGCATCCAAGTTTTGAACAACCTGAATTGCTCCTTCTGGCCAGGATCTTGAGTGGTTCAGGAGATGCAGATAATTACTTGGCTGTCAAAACTTCCAGTTAGGACTCCAACGCCAACGATTGTTGACCCGTTTTTCTTCAAGGAGGAGGGATTGTCCTTCTGTTGGAACAATCTCCTGTTGTCATGGTTTTCCGATCAATGACACCAAATAAATCATGGAAATTCCTCAAAAACCATGTTTATTGGATACATGATATCGGCACTGTCGAAAGTGAAACCATATCTAAACTCTTTCCCCACAAGAATCAAAGTAATATAATGTAACAACTCCCACACTTCTACTCATGCTATCCAATAGAACTTTATGACTAAATGATCTTTTTTCTCCACTTCGGTATGGGAACGACCTTGGTTCCCACAAGAATTGCTCATGTTTAGACTATCATGAATACCTTTCCCCCTCTCCCTCTCTCGTGACAACCTAGAATGACAAAAATGGCTGCAGCCAGGTTCGTTGCAGAGTTGACACCCGTACCTTTACTAACCTTGTCTTGAATGCCGCCTAACGTGCAACATAGTTGTGGGTTCTCTTGCAGAAGCCATCCCACCTTACTGGACGTACCCGGAGAAAATGGAGAAGAAGCTCCATGCAGTTCCTGCGGCCAAAACGGTGAAGTTCAGATGTTCTTCTAGTGGGACCCCCACCCCCACCCTGCGTTGGCTGAAGAACGGCAGGGAATTCAAGCCAGATCATCGCATCGGTGGATACAAGGTAAATCATAAATGCTCGGCTTCCTTTTGAAAGATTGGTTTCTGGAACAGAGAGGTGTTTCTTCGTTAGGCGGCTGTTTGGTTTAAAGAGGAGGGGGCTCCTATAAAGATTACTAAGTTCAGGATCTGCAGTGATCTCGCTGCACCACAGGTTCCAAGGCAAAAGGGCCTTTGTCATCAGCCTTAACATTTTAACCTGAAGTAAGGCAATAAAAAAGTAAGGCTCTTCAGTTAAACTAGCCTCCATCTCCTCTTTAAAATAGTTTTCCAACAAAATAAGAGAAGGATGGACAACTTGTGGCCTTGGGACAGGGGTAGGCAACCTTGGCTCTTTTGTGACTGGTGGACTTCAACTCCCAGAATTCCTGAGCCAGCATGGCTCAGCTTGGAAACCTCTCCCTTTCCCCTCAGCATGGCTGGCTCAGGAATTCTGGGAGTTGAAGTCCACGAGTCATGAAGGGGCCAAAGTTTCCCTCATGCTGGCTCAGGAATTCTGGGAGTTGAAGTCCACGAGTCATGAAGGGGCCAAAGTTTCCTCATGCTGGCTCAGGAATTCTGGGAGTTGAAGTCCACGAGTCATGAAGGGGCCAAAGTTTCCTCATGCTGGTTCAGGAATTCTGGGAGTTGAAGTCCACGAGTCATGAAGGGGCCAAAGTTTCCTCATGCTGGCTCAGGAATTCTGGGAATTGAAGTCCACGAGTCATGAAGGGGCCAAAGTTTCC